>NW_025861879.1:251812-302596 GCF_002878395.1 Capsicum annuum
GTTGCTTTAGATGATAAATAATGTTTAGAATTCTAAATAGTTAGTGACAAAAGACATGATTTTGTTTTGATTTGTGGATGTGAGATGATAAATGGCATGTTTAGGTGAATTATTAACAATTGATTGTGTTAATTTGGGGATTTTAGTTGAACTCAATTTGTTAATCTTGAATGGTGGGTTATTAAAATTAATTTTTTGCTACTCTTTGTTCTTGTGGTGTATTTGCATGAATGATTTTAAGTTGTGGAGATGTTTGGTTTTTATGTGCTTATTGAATTGATGAATTGCACCTTCAATTTGACTTAGTTTCTGAATATATAAGTTGATTAGCCGAATAATGGTGAAATTTCAAGAATATTAGAATAATGATGATCAATATATGATGGAAACTAAGTGCGGGGTGAATACCTATGAAACAACACCTTAGTAGTAGCTATGAGGGACTGAAGTTAGTATGGTGAAAAGAGGTCATGTAATCATAAATGGAGATGTTTATGTGAAAAATTATTCATTTATTAGTCCTTGAGCTAAGATAGTGAATTATGCCAACTTTAAAATGTCTTTGTGTGTTTATGCTAAATAACCGATGCTTGGACTTGTAAAATAAAAAGGGGAAGTGTGAGTACCCTAGTGCATTTATATACAAAACTGTGCTGGCAACTAAGTGTGGGGTACATTTCACACTTAGTGATGGCTAGATTTGAAAGTGCTTGTTTTATATGTTTGTGGGCTGTGATGTTTAATAGGTACAATGTCGAGCAACCACTAACACAGAAGCAAAGGGAAAAATACAGTTGGACCATCTGAACCCAGGAAGAAGAGGAGCCGTGAAGTTGATCGGGTGCCTGCAGCCCCATATGCTCCTAGGCGTCAAAAGAGGTTTGGAAGTAAGGTTGTGATTGCGGCAGGACGAAAGTGGTACTCCCAGCACAAAGAGTCAAAATATTCAGCCGATCTATTTATTAATAAGGCGAGTTTGATGAAGGAATATCCCTCTATGGTGACAAAGATGAAGTCCCAACACATGAGTTTTCTCTTTAAGAAGCTGGGTGAATGCAACTTAAGCCTGGTGCGGGAATTTTATGCAAATTGGAACCCAAAAGATTCTGAGGTTGAGGTATGTAGTGATATGATAACATTCACTGCAAACACTATAAATGAGATGTTAGGTGAACCCTATGTGGATCCACAACCATTGCAGACAATGATCATTGAACTACCTTATCATTATATCTGTCATCTCCTTTGCGGCACTCGATCTACGATGAGGTGGATTTGCCTTAAAGAGGGAGGTATGCATGTTTCACTTCCATTTTCTCACTTTAACAGGGAGGTACATTTATGTTCCAGAATCATTTATGCCTGTCTTGTTCATGGGACACATATGATGGAGGTGACCCATGATAGGGTGTATCTTATTTATAATTTGTTTAACTATGGGATGGTTGGTCGTTAATCTTCTTCATCTTCATCTTTTTCATTTTTAATATTTGAACAATGTTGGTTTTTGGTTGTGTTGGATGAACAATTTTTATTTCTATTTTTATGTTTGGTTGGTTGTAAGTTGACAATATTGCCCTTTTTGGCAAGATGATTGCCCTCTTTGGCAAATTTAGCTTAAAAGTATTTGCTTTATTTATAGTATTTTATTTTCACCCTTTGAGGTAAATTTTTAGATTACGAGTATTATATCTGCCCTTTTGCCAATTTTCGTTATGCAACATTATAGCTAAGTGCCTTCCCCTATGATAGATGAATGACGACCATCTTAAGGGGAGTGCGTCTTCAGATGCTTAGAAAATAATAGGACCCTGATCGCTACCTTTGAAAAATGCATTGTGTTGGGGAAAATGTTTTAATTTTTTTATAAATGAAATTGCGTTGAAACAAAATAAGATGTTTTCAAATGTAAGTCCCAAAAAGTGTAGGTTGGTTTGATTGTCTTAATGTTGAATTTGATAAAGTACAATATCGAAAACCATAAGGATTCGTATTGATTCTAAACATGCACCAAGTGGGTGAGTATTTTTTTATATTCTACTTATATAGGAATGAATAGAACTTGCTCGGTGTGTTTACACAGAGAATTAAAGGGTTTTAGGTGTAGGAAGTTATTTAGGCATTTCTTTGTTAGCAGAACTATAAAACTTTATTTACCTATCCTTATGTATGACCTTAGTTAAGGCCCGTTGAGCCTATAGCCTGATTTCTTTAGTAGCCTCATATGTAGTCGGATCCTTTCTTTGATAGACCTTAATTTGATCCATAGTTCCTACGCGCTTTATTACAATTAATGGAATAAGGGGGAATGTGAAGTACAAAGAAAGAAAAAGGTTAAAGTGAAGCTCTAGAGAAGTAATTTGTGCAATTAATTGTGACGGTTAGGAGTTAGAAAAAAATGTGCGATGAAAATTTCAGTTATTGTTACCCGGTTATTGCTAACAATGAACCTATTTTGGCCTTTTTCGATTAAGGACAATGTGCACCACAACTAAGGCAAATTTCTTAGGTTGAGGGTGGCTACTATAGGGGTGTGTAACGAGAATTGGGATTTGAAGAAAAATTGAAATTTGAATTATGTTGTAAGAAGAAAAATACTCCTACTGTAGTGTGTTAATATTCTTAGAAAGATTGGGGTGAAACAATGGGTCTGTAAAGATAATGAAACGAAAATTTGTGTTGGCAAAATGTGATTTTGATTTAATGTGGTTATGTATTAAAGTTCTTAGGGAGATTAGTCACTATTTCCCAAATAGTTCCTAACTATCCCTTAGCTTGCATTACAACCATAAAAAGACCTTTTGATCCCCCACTTCAACATCCGACTATTAGTGGAGTTATACACTAAGGGCAAGCCTATGGTTCATTACCTATTCTGTATGAATTCTTTGTGAGAGCGAGTGATTGAAAATTTATCTTCCCCTCATGATAAATAGTGAAAAGTTGTGAGAGATATGGGGAAAACTTTCTTGTTGTGAGGGTGCATGCGGATGAAAGTTTGGATTACTTATTGAGTTGCCTAATTAAAGGCTTATATTAAGTTTTCTAGTAAATTGAATGTCATTCTTAAGACGACAAAGTGTGAAATAAAGTGTTCATGTGCCCGACACTAGCATGAAACTTAGGTTGTGATTAGAATGTTTGATGATGGTGGTGCTTCAAGATATTCGAGGATGAACAAGGTTTTAAGTGTAGGGTGGTTATCTTAGGTGTATTTAGATGTCCAAACACTGCTATTTACCCATATTTGGACTTATTTTGAGAATAAAAATTGCGCTAACTATATTAAATTATGAGTTGAATAGTATTTCATGGCTAATCGATGTGATTAGAGATAAAGGGTTCAGAAGAAAATTGGATACGCATCATGAAGATGCAAAAGACCATGTGGATCAAAGTCAAAAACCTACGGAGATGCACGAGAGTAAGGAGAAAAAAAACGAACCGAGTATTGACAAAAAGAAAGAAAGGAACTGGAGAAAAATTTCAGTGATGCAATGCTATCTCAACACGTCGCGTTGATTGGAAATATGTGTGCCTTAGCCAAATTTGAAGAACAATTTCCAGTGCATCGACGCGATGTCAACGGGTCGCGTCGATTCATAAGTTCTGGGCCTTAGAAAATTCTTCTTCTGTATCTTTCATTGCATCGACGTGATGTCAACGCATCGCATCAATGCTTAAAGTTTTGAAACTTAGGAAAATTTTTATTGGAAAATTCAAGTGATACGACGCGATGTCAACACGTCGGGTCGTGTGTTGAAGAACTTGACTTAGTATGGATTTTAAAGGTAAATTCTAGTGCATCAATGAGATGTTGACGTGATGCAATGGCTTTGTTGACATGATTATCGATGCGTAGCATCAAGGCTTCACATCTGGTAAAATTTTCCCATGTATAGAAGGAACCCGTGAACACAATTCCAATCAATTTTGGAAAGCATAGTAGCGGCAGAAAAGTATAGAATTCTTTCTTTTAGGGTTCTTATTATTTCTTTTGAACTTCTTTACCTCAATACTAATTTTGGGTATGATTAATTACTTTTTTTGATGTTTAATTCAATCATGAGTGGCAAAATACCTTATTCTGGGGTTGAGGTCAAGAACATGATCACTCTTTGATATTCTTTATACTAGTTCTTTTTGGATTATAAACTGGGTTGTTCTTAATTTCTTGAGCTTACTATTTTAATTCCTGGCCGCCATTAGAATAAAGTTATATTTCTATGTGAATTCGGGAGGAGAATCATTGATTAGAACGACGAAATTAAGGAGCAAGGTTCTTATTCTTTTATAAAATAAGAGGTTTGAATTAGCATCTATGATAGGGATATACCTAGAAGCCTTGTTTGGTCCAATTGAAAGAAGATTACTTAATGAATCTAAAAGAACTTTTGTATCTCTGTGGGAGTTGTAGCTACAATATTCAATGGATAAAATATTTTAGGTCGGGTGATCAAGATCATTTCCTAAACATTGCGAACCAACAACCCAATAACCAAATAGATTACTATAAGAATGGAGATTTGTATGATTGTTCGGAAAGCCTCAACCGTAGACTTCTTATCATTATTGCTTACAACCGTTGCTTGCCTTGCTTTAGTCATAAACTTTTATTTCTAATTAATTAATTTATATTTTTATTCTCATGTTCCAAATAATCGTGATACTTTACAACACTTAATACTCATTGTCTAAAACTAAAAGTTGGATAAATTTCTAGTTGTTTAGTCCTCGTGGGAACGATATCTGATTGTTTAAATCACTATATTACTTGAATGATCACGTGCACTTGCGTATGCGTCTGAGTCGCAACAATGGACTTCATACAAATAATGATGCCAAATCTGTAAAGCAAAGACCACACCCACCAAATCCAAATCAAGAGTCGGACAGTTTTTCTCTTGTACCTTCAATTGTCTAGAATTAAATGCAACCACCTTGCCATGCGGCATCAAGATACAACCTAGTCCCACCCTAGATGTATCACAAAAAAAATAAATCCCTCTGTACCCTCGAGTAGAGTCAAAGCCAGAGCCAAATTAAACTTATAGTTAAACTTCTCCAAGCTACCCTCACAAACATCCGACTACAAGAACTTCACCTTATCCTGAATCAACTTAATCAATGGGGCATCAAAAGCAGAGAAGCTTTCCACAAACCATCTATAATAAACAGCTAAACCCAACAAGCTTTGAATGTCAGTTGGAGTCGTGGGTCTAGGCCACTTCTTAACCATCGCAACTTTCTGTGGATCCACTTTATCCCTTTACTAAAAACAACATGACCTAGATAGGTTAATATATTTAACCAAAAATCACACATTGAGAACCTTGCATACAACTACTGATCTTTCAAGGTTTGCGGCATAAGGTGGAGATGATCAGCTTGATCTGCCTTTTTCTTAGGATACACCAAAATATCTTCCATAAAAATAATTACGAATAAATTCAAGAACTAATGAAATACCTGATTTATAAGATCCATAATTGCTTTTGGGGCATTAGTCAAACCAAATGACATTACCAAAAACTCAAAATGACCATATTGGGTTTGGAAAGCAGTAGTAGGAATATTCACTTCTTTAACTTTCTACTGATGGTAACCCGACAGAAGATCAATCATGGAAAACTACTTAGCACCTTGAAGTTGATCAAAGAGATAATCCATCATAGGAAACAAATACTTATCCTTCACTATCACCTGATTTAATTGGCGGTAATCTATACAGATATGAAGAGACCCATCCTTCTTACGCATGAAGAAAATCAGAGTACCTAAGGGAGAAACATTAGGGTGGATAAAACCTTTATCTAAAAGATCTTTCAACTGCTCCTTAAGATCCTTCAACTCAGTAGGAGCCATTCTATAAAGAGTGATAGAAATAGGATGATTTTCCAGAAGAAGTTCAATCCCAAAATTAATTTCCCTATCAGGAGGAACACCAGGAAGATCATCAAGGAACACCTTAGGAAATTGACAGACCACATGGATATACTACAAGGAAGGGCCTTCAGATCTAGAATCCTTAACATGCACTAAATGAGTGAGGCACCCCTTGGAAAATAATTTGTGCGATCTAAGATACAAAATGAATCTACTCTTAGGAACTAGGGAACTACCTTCCCACTCAATCACCATCACATTAGGGAAGTGGAAACGGACCCTTGGGGTCTAACAATCAAGAGACATATAATACAAATTCTACCAATCCATCCCCAAAATCATATCAAAGTCTAATATGTACAACTCTATTAGATCTACGAAGTTCTCTCTACTACTAAATGACATCATACAACCCTATAGACCAGGGTGGACACAGAGAAGGGATTCAAAATACACTTAAGATAAAAACCAAAATGAATAGCCATATTAATGGTCACATAATAGAGGGTACGCCTGGGATCAAGTAGTCAATATACATCATGATAGAAAAGTTTGAGCATACCGATAGCAACATCAGGGGACACCTAAGAATACTGGCGGGTATCAAGAGCATATATATCTTTTGGACCGGTGTCGGAACCATAAGTAGCACCTTTTGGTGCAGGAGCTGACAATATAGGAATAAGGATCTTATTTGCCCCAGATAAAGCCTTAGAAAGGCAATCCCCCTACACATGACCAATCTGACCATATTTAAAATACTTGTTCCTCTCTTCTTCACAAACACCATAATGCACCTGACTATAAAATCAACAAGGGACATATGATGGAGCTGCCTGAGCCCTACTAGCCGGAGGCTAGGCACCTTGTGCCTTGGGACCATTACTATTCTAAATATGATGATCATCTAACTAATTTAGATATGGAGCGCTAGCAGTAGAGTAGGAAACAAAATTACTCCACTTTTTCTTAGACCATTTTCCACCATCTCTACCACCCATTTGCTGACCTCTACCCTAATTTGAATATCAAAATTCCTTATTCTACCTTTTACTCATCTCTTCTTTCTTCTTCTTTTCCCTTTCTACTTGTTTTATATACACCACAAGTGTAGAGATATCCATATATTTGTTCTTCAAGGCGGCCTTGCTTTCCAAGATTAAATCATGGGACAACCCAATAGCAAACTTCCTAATTCTAGCCCTCATGCTAGTTACTAATTCTGGAGCATATCATGACAACTGATGAAACTTTAATGCATACTTATTTATAGTCATCCTATCTTTCTTTGAGTTCATAAATTCCTTATTCTTTACTTGCCTCAGCTCCAGATGAAAGAAGCAATCAAGGAAAACACTGGAAAGTTAGCCCACAAAATTGACTCAGTATCATTACCCCTGGACTAGTGCTATTCCTTATACTACTGATACGCCTTACCCTTCAACTAATAAGAAGAGGACTACACGACTTCTATATCAGTAGCATGCATCACACAAAAAATCTTTTCCATTAGTTTAATGAAATTTTAAGGATTTTTAGATAATTTAGACTCAGAGAAAGTCACAGGACTAGTCCTCATAAATTAGCCAACTCTAGTGACCTCAGAAGAGAAAGAAAAAAAAGTAATATGCTCAGTCTGAGATTCCACCAGCTAAGTAAGTAAATAAATTGACTGGTGAAACTCAACATTAGACACACCAACTTGAGGTGTCCGAGGAGGGATAAGGGGAACCGATGGAACTCCATTGAAGAAATCAAAAGCAACGACCCTAAACTATGTTTAACTCCTTGAGTAGGACGAGTTCCATCCACATTGTCCTAAAATAGGACAAAAGAGATTCCACGAGCATGAGATCCTCTAAGAGGCGTTATCTAAAAGGCAAACAAACTAGTATTAGAGAAGATTTCAAGATCTTAGACTCTATAGCTCAAAATAGAACAACAAAAAAGACAAACATTCCTAAATGCCCCATAGCCCCTCTCTTATAAGTGTAGTGTTCTATACACCCTTAAAGAGACTCCACTTAACATGACTTTTTGGATACCTAATAACACCAAACCTAGGCTCTGATACAATCTTTGTCATGACCCTAACCAGGACCTAGCCGTGACGGGTATCTAAAATCCATCATGGACAAGACCCCACCCCTATACCAAACCAAAATACCACACACTTCCTAATAGTAGATAGATTATGAACATATAGCAAAATAGCATACAGTAAGATTAAGGTAAGGCATGTCTATAACCGATAACTGGTAACTGGCAGAAAACAAATAGCCAATATCACCACAAAGTCCTAATAATCCATAAGGCCTTCTAACAAAACCAAAAAAGTATCGGGACATGCCTTTGACCCTAACAATGAAAATGATAATGTTAATAATAATATGAAGTCTCAATTCTGATCTATAAGTGGAAACTGACTAAATGTCCAAGTCTTCCAGAGAATGGAAGCTCACAACTTCACCACCAATGACTGACTAATAGATCTACCTAACACTATGTGGGAAAAGTAGAAGTGTCTCTAGATCTTGCATTGCATGGGGTTACAACATCCAAAGATGGTAAGTGGGTTGAGCACTAGCATATAACTCAAGGACAGGGGATAAAATAAAAACAAGGCAAACTTAATTTAAATCTATGTGAACATCATCATATACATATATAAATAATATGTTGGAAAAGGGAACAAGGCTTACGATGCACTTTAAAACTTTAGTGTGGATTGTTTAGCTCAACCATCATAACATAAGAAGGCACTCACGGGGTATATGGGCTTAGCTCTACCACAGCTGAAAGGGATCCAGTGTGTGTAGCCGCAGAAACTAGAGGATTTACGTATTTATAATAGGGGACTCAAACTTCCTAATCGTATAATAATAATAATAAGTGGGGACTCAAACCACCTGGTCGTTTAGACCCCTGCGTCAGCAACCAAAGATTCTAGTATTGTCCCTTGAGACCTCTACTTTAAGGACTCAACTACAGAACCCTCATTAATACCTAATTAAATAATTTATTTCACATTCCAATTCATTAAACCATAATACACCTTTAGGCATCCACCACTGGTATGTCATACTAACTGCACTTGCAAGGTAACATCAAAATGCCAAATTAATATCATTAATTAGGGAATCGATAATCCCCTATAGTTCAATTATAAGTATGCTTATGGAATTATACAGCCCAGTAAGGTTCAACTTAGAATTATTATGCTTCATTAACTTTTCACATTATGCAATAGTTTAAGAGTAGTTCAATGAGCATACTTTTTATATTCAAATCCAAATTCACAATATAAGGTTGGGCTCATTACCACTTCAATTGTCAATAATCATAATTTAGGGGAAAAGACAATCCCCTTGTTCATTCACCATACCCATGTAGCCAAAAGATCAAAACCATAATTAAACATTAATAATTATATGTAAACCATGGGAAAATATTGTTCAAACATAAAATTCAAAACCCTCAATTCATGTTCAAAAACTAGCATCAAAACCATATGAATACAACTTTTAAAAACAGTTTTTTGGAAAAGTAATAATTAAGGAAGAGTAACATGGCTAAAGGATTCTTAATTATGGAGAAGAAACCTTGAATTAACCCATAGATTCTCAACCTTAAGGAAACCCTGACTTGCTTTGATTGAATTAATTTGAGAGATTAATAGGGTTTTTGAATCATTAAAGTGTCAAAATAATAACCCAAAGGTGTCTTATGGATGTGGGGTTTATGCAGGTAAAGAAGGAATGTCCAAAGTGTCCTCAACTTAAAAGCTAAAAAATTATTGCTAGTGACTATAGGTCACTCTACGATACATAACGACACGTTACAAATTGTTACCACAAGTCATAGAAGTGTCTTTAGGAGCACCCACTATTGACCCTATGACTTACATCATACGATTCGTTAGAGGACCCTATGACTTGTTGGGTCCTAGATGTCACCAAGACAACAATACTTGGAACATACACTGGTTTGACTACGGTTTAGACATCTTGACTCATTAGGAGCCACTCATTCTCAGAACATAAAACTTAGACACACACACTTGTTAAGATACGATTTGGGTCATTATGACTCCCTGCTATTCATAAGAGAAGTCATAGTTAGGACAGTGACGATAAAATTTTAGAAATTTTCAAGGGCAAAAAATCAAGGATGTTATAGTACGTACCCATCATAGGTCAATAATTGAAAAGTTGAAGGATACTCTGATTCCTATTAGCCACCTCAAGCTTGTAGGAACTATCAATGACCTGTACGTTGTGTCATAAGTACGTGATGTGCTTATTTTTCTACTTTGTTTTTGATAGGATATCTAGGTTTTTTGATCTAGTATAAATACTCCGTTAATGTTTTATTATTATTTTAAGCACTTTAAATAATTATTACACTATTTTGACTTCTGAGAATATAGTTATGATCTTGGTATTCTTTTTATTGGTTTTTAGTGTTTATATAAAGTTGAGATTTTGACTTTCACTGTTATTTCTTTGTGATATAATTCATATGCTTTCAATTAGGAATTATATGTGTGTTAGTAAAATAATGAATTGCTAAACTTGTTAACTAGGGTTGTGGGAACCATGATGGATTAAAGTTGTAGGGGAAGTGTAAAGTAATTCTTGATTGCTTTTTGTACATGTTTTGTACTTTTCATCGTATTTATAGTTTTCTTGATGACTGCAGATATTAAGAACCTACCTGTATTCGATACTAACTCTAGAGAGAGGTTGAGATAAGGAATAGAAGATCACACCATTAATTTGAAGCTACCAAGCATTATCTAACTAACTTGAGACTTAGTAGAGATAGTTAATTTGGGATCCAAGATAAGGGTTAGTAATGCAATACTCTGAGACCGAAAGAAGATGAGTGAGATTTACTTAAGCTAAGTTCGAGAGATGGTTGAGTGATATATAACTTGTTAGACTCTACATGCAAGGCCCTAAGATAGTTTTATGAGCACGATAAGCATATGGAGTTAAGAAACTAGGGAGAACACAATCTTAGTAATCATATCGTACTTATAAATATCCTATTTGCCAATAATTTTTATAGTACTAATATTCTTACAAAAATAGCCCGTTTAATTTTATCAATATCTAGCTACTTCATCAACCTTCTGACTTATATTTATCCTATTCCATGTGGGTTCGACCCCAATCTTTGGTGGGTTCTATAATAGGAAAATAACTGCATTATACTTTATAAGAGGTGTAATTTGGTTGGACATTAAATTTTGGCATTATTATTAGGTAGTACAGTAAGGGATTATTGATGTTGTTAAGATTGTTGGTTTTTTGGTTTCTAATATTTTGGGGTATACACTACTATATACCCAACACAAGGAGTCAAGCCAATTCCTTAATTCCTTTTGATTCTAAACTTGGTGAACATTATGATAGAATCATAAGATGGAAGAGTATGATCATAGAGACCAGCATAAGGGGCTTCAAAATAATCTAAATACATTGAATCAGCCAACTCAAATCGGTGTTCATGTGATTTTTGATTAAACTAATAACTAGTTGTTAGCCAAAGAGCATGTGAGTTACCAACAGCCTAACATGCTAAGAAAAGGGCTAGATAGTCGAACAACATTCAACAGGGATAGAGTTCAACCTCTTACATAGCAATATTTTCTAGTTTTTGATTATCTAAAAGAAGGTTTAGGTTATGTTGAGTCTATTGAGACATAAGCTATCATCTCTAAAAAGTCGCCCCAAGCAATAAAATTTAACATTATGAGGGTAATGATTCTGTTGCTTTATCTAAAGAGTGTATTTTTTTAGTTTCTCTACTGATGAGGCAAACATGCATATTATGAATTTCATTAGGATTAGTACTTTGTGTATTCTATCGGGGGTAAGTCAGGAAGCTTTGAGACTAAGTTTGTTCCCATTCTCTCTTGTAGGCAAAATATATTCATGGTTAGGGGAATAAACTCATGGATCAATTACCATTTGGAATGAGTTATGGACATAATTATTGGACAAATTTTCCCACCTTATCAAATACTGCAATGGAAGGATGAGATTTATAATTTTAGGCAATTACTTTACGATGCACTATACGAGACATGCTTGATATTCCGAGAAGAAGTTGATGAATATGCCCAATCACAAAATTTTATGGAGGGATTTGCTCGAGATATTCTATAGAGGCCTAAATGGAAATACTAATGTTGTTACTGATAATATTAGTGGTAGGGCTTTCATGAGTCTTCATTGGGAGCAAACTTAAGAAACCATTGACCGGATCACTAAAACTAACCAATGCTGGCATACTTAAAAGGAAAATAGGGGAGATGACACTTATGCTATTGGTGCTTCCCATGAGTAGATAACCAAAGATAATACAATGGATCAATTGGTAGAACAACAAAGGATGTAGAATGGATTACTTACTAACCCATTTGCAACTATGTTAGCAAAAAAGATGGATGTAGTGGGTGTATGAGGTAAATCAGTTAGACCTGATGAGTCTGACTCTTAGGATAAAGCAAAGTAATAGGACAAAGAGATGGTGGGCTTCTAAATAAAATGCCAAGGGTCCAAATAACACTCTTAGAACTCAAGCAAAAGGGATCAAGGTTGGAACTATTATAGGGATGGGTACAGGGATATGAGATGGGTGAGATGGTGACTGGAGATGAAAGGATGAATATAAGCACAAGAGTGGTTTTTATGTCCCTCCAGGCAATTATGATGCCGACACAAGGATAGAAATATTCCTTTCAAATTTTATAAAGGGTTAAGAGAGCCAAGAGAGTCGCCTTAAGGAGATTAGGGATGATATCTCATGGCTAAGAAAGTAAGTAGAATTTTATGGTACCAAAGTTATGGAGCTTAAGCAGTAATTTGATCAAATATTGGCTATATTGGATCACTGTCAACCAGGAAATCTTATAAGTAATACTATTTAGAATTAAAAGAATGACATTCACTACCTAACTATCACCGCTGCTATTGCCAAAACCTATCCTTTTAGGAAGTATGTTCGATTGATGTCAAATGTAGTAACCCAAACGAGGTTGGTGTCAAACAAATAAGGAATGAGTGGAATTATATCTTGAACTTGATGAAATAATAGTTAGTACAAAAAAGTAAGATGGGAATTTGAACATCACAGTAATATGTAAATTGAAATTGAGTTCTTTAAGTTGTAAATAATATAAGACTAACACTAGGACTGTGTTCCCCGTAAATTCTAACTCCCTAAGATTCTCATGTTTAATTCACTTATCCCACTGCTAAACATGCAACGTCTAACAAGCAATGTATTATTAATTGCCTGGTGAATAGATTGATAAATCTCACCCTTCACCTTTTAAGTCTCAGGGCATCTCCTTACTATCCCTTATCCATGACCTAGTACAATTATCACCTTTTGTGTCTCAAGTTAGATAGTCGAACATTGATAGCCTTGAATCACTTTCCTAATCTCTTTTTCCAAGATCAAACTCCCTTGTGAGCATGATATTGACTACAGGTTATTCAATAGCTTTTACAGTATCTTAGAAGACAACTAATACGGAGAAGATTACACTATATGCGATCACAACAATCTAGATGAATCTCCTACTTCTCCTACATTGTTAATCTACAAGGGTTACCACAACCTTAGTTAAGGAATTTAGCCACTCAAGGTTATCCAAAAATCTATGACAATCAATGAAGAAGACATGAAATGAATTACACAAGAATGGTAAGAATAAAATCTAAAATATTCTAGGGATTATGAAACCAAAAACCCAAGAGCAAAAATATCAAGTATCAAGAAGTCAACGTATGTGAAAAATCAAAAGTACATAATATAATAAAAGTAGAACCTAAGTTATTTATAGTATCCCAAAGTAACAAAGGAAACTTAATTAAATCAAAATAGGAAAACTATGTTGGCAGTGGTTACGCCCGTGACAATGAGTTGTTAGGACTAGTTAAGACTTCGTGCTTGTTGTCGTAGTTGTTTTCTATCTTCAGTGGTCATGAATCATAGGTTCACCATACAAGTCATATGTTACCAATCGTAGTCACTCCAATAGCTTTTCCCTTTTAGGTGTCATGAGTCTGTTATCATTATGACTCTTTACCATGAGTCATAGTCAATCCTTACAACTCGTGGTCTTCACTCGTCACCACTGGAGCATAATTGACAAGACTTTTATCCACTGTTCATAGTACACCTTCATGCTATGAGTTGTTATTTTCCATTACTTTACTACTAAAACTCAGGTTTTCCACTTTTATTATTATGGTCGCACACCACTACTCATGATTACTTCTTACGAGTTGTGGTCAATGATTACTTCTTATTAGTTGTGGCCAGTCTTTACTTATGACCTTTAGTTCAGCTTTTTCTACATTTATCCTCATGAGTTTGAGTACGAGTTGTAGGGTGACTTTATGACTCGTAGTATGATCAGTACTTCAACCTTTTAGAGTTTTTTCTCTTTTTTCAGCCAAACACCACTTCAAACCTAATCTACTTGTAATACATACAAAACACACATCATATCCGACAAAACGACCTAATTCAATGCATAATTTCACCATTTTAAGAATAGAATATTCCATGAAACCACTGCACATCAGCACCCTTAACTTAGAACATTTGCATGTCCTAAGGAAAAACCACAAAACGAAAACATAGACAATGCTTAACCAAGAAGATCCTAAGATAATTTTGGCAGTCCACTTATCAATGCGTTCTTAAAATATGTTATCCCCTCTTATTTTTAACCTTTTCAAACTAAACTGTGTATTGATTAGTTACAATAATGTTACACAAAAGAATCAAGTGATGGAATTACATTAACAATGAAAAACTAGGCATATACAAAATACACTACCCGAATAAATTAGCAATGTAACAATGCAATCCTGGCACTCTCACATCAAAGAAGAACTTTTCACCCATCTCGATCAAGAATATTAATGCAAGGACGGTCAGTAGACACTCTCACTCAAAAACAAATTCCACAATCTTTATAGAATGCCATAGGCTTGATCTTATTTTCTTTGCCTTAGTTATCGGACAGTTGGGTTAGGATCACTACAAGGCTTTATTTGACTTGTCCGTAGGCTTAGGGTAGATATGATATATTTTAGAATTTTTGGTGACTAAATCTTATTGACAGTAAAATTACTTTAGGTTCCACTTATAGTCAAACTTCTCTTTAATTTTGAAATTATTTCTTTTTGTTTCTTTTTCTACTCATTTAGGCTGGATGTAGCCTTTTATTCTTTATTTTTCTCATTTTTCACAATTTTCTTTCCATTTTCTTTTTATTTTCTTCCTACCACACACATACCTATTTTATTTTATATTTACATCCCTTCAACCCATGATGCTTTGCGCACCCCTATAATAGAGTCCCTCAACTTAGGCGAATTGCCTAAGTTGAGGTGCACAGTGTCCAAAGAGGACCAGGGCCAAAATAGGTTTATTGCAATTAAAGTGGGATGGTAAGCTGGTGTAAAAAATAAAATTTAGGGTCTTTAGGGCTCAAAATCGGGATCAAGGGATTTTTATTCACATTCAGTTGGTTTATTTAGGCTAAAATGGACTTCTTTAAAAAAAGTCCTACGATCCTTTCCTTACCGACTACCCTACGACCTAGGCAAGACCATTCGGGAAAGTTTTTGATTCCATCCACAAAGGGAACTAGGTAATGCCTCACCCACACTTTGGATAAGGTTACATTGCTAGTTGCTATCTATCCAGTTTATGAAATTGTTGTCCACAGTAATTATGTCCTTTTTTCTAATGAGATTACCAGATTCACAATGGTCACACACATACACATATCATAGAATTATACTTTAATTTTTAGGAGGGGTACTATTTTCTAAAACAAATTCAAAACAATTTTAGCACACTCACTCAAAACATGTCAACTACCTTAGGTATAAATTTTCTTGTTAATTCTACAGGACACAAAGCATTCCAAAATATGAACACAAAACAAAACACACATATGAAATAAATAAGACATGGTGGTTCAACATTCAAACCGCATCTAATAGGAAAACAAAAAAAACAACAACCCCCAATGGCTCAGCAGTATTCCCCCACCTCCAACTGAATGCCTATGCACTATCCCTAATGATGGGTGACTCAATGGTGTATTGGCATGGTGGTGACTCACATAGTATTAGCATGGTGGGCCTTAGTGCACTAGGTACTGACTCACGTAGTATTAGCATGGTGGGCCTCATGACAGGCCTCACTCGAAGCATTAGTGGTCCTAGCATTGGCCGATATATTCAAAGCACTAGTGGCACCGACAGTGGTTGGTTCCCTTAATGGTGTATTTTGCGATTAAGCAGTACTACTACATAGATCTTTTGTATCAATAATTGCAGAGCTACCGAATCCCACTGCCATTTCTTCGACCCTAATTTAATGGTCCATCTTATCTTGTCTGTTCGCTACTTTTGCAGCCTTAATTTTCTCCTCTGTACTATTTTTCTTTTTTCTCATCCTTCAACTGTAACTAGCATCAACATCTATCGCAGGTGTCAAATCTTCAGCACCTAAAATTTTATGGATCTCCTCAATAATGAGAATGGATGGTAATGGTCTATCATATTGCTCCTTAACTACCTTACTGTACTCAGCCAGCTCAGCTTATACAGCTACCAAAACTGGGTACTGGATACCCTATAATCACTAATTCAACTAATATGTGAACCAGTCAAACCATATTTATAATGTCGTTATCTCATCGATTATCTATTTTTCTACCCATGACATAACTCCATCTGCAATCAACCTCACTTTTATCACTACAATACCCAATCCTCTATATGCCTCTACAAGGAATGACTACGATAGTAAATCATCATCGGCTTGGGCTGACCTAGAAGTAAATGGTCATGGTGCAACAGTAGGTAGTGTCTACATATAGAAAGTACCTACTATATCTGAATCTTGAGGCTCAGAATGAGCTTTCTCATAAGGCGTATCACCTATGTTGGGAACCCCTATGTCTCAATACTAAGCCCTCTAGTCTAAAATACCTCGCGAAGCAATGTTGCTCCTATTTTTGCAGTCTTGGAAATAGGATTCACAACATAACAAATAAATCCTAACTCTATAGTTTTCCTCAGCTGAATGAACTGATCAACATCTAGAATTTTTGGTACTCTTGCATCTAGACATATCTACATCAGCAAATAAGGGAATTTTAGAATTATCTCAATTTCTCCCATTGATTCCAAATCTCTCTCGCAACAAACAGAGCTACATCAAATTCATAGCCAGCAATAATACTAGCTACCAAGTCTACACGGCCTGTAGTGAGTACAATATCCCTCTATGTGGGACACAACCTATGCTACATAAGTGACTACCACTCCTTTGCAATGAAGTCTAGGCTACCCTATGTAATTTGCTATGAAGTAGTTCCTGGTCCTCCAAATACCCATATAACCTACTCTTGATCGAACACAATATGACAGTCCATCTACTAGAAGTGAATTTATTTAGGTTATGTGACAATTTGCTTTCTCTTAATTTTATACATTTCCTATTTGCAAAAGTCAATCTCAATTTTATTTACCGATACCTAGAGCTTTGGCCTACGTAGTATTCTGGAAATGGTTTTGAGTTGAGATGTTCACTCGAACACCCCTGATCATTATAATAGCTAATGGTTCACCACTCTTACAAAACATCTTTTGTGGGTATAACCTTTTGAGCTCCATCTGGTATGCTAGATAAAACTCATGTACCAATGCAGGACATAATTAGTCAAAAATTTTGATCATCAATTGAAAGTGGTATTTCCTAAACCTTGCATCAAATTCAAGAATCTAAAACATGCATGTGGTCATTTGCTTTCACTCAAAATAGATCATTTTCTATGGTTTGCCTAGAAAATGGTTTTGTAATACCCAAAGACTCTAACCAATAGTGAAACCATGATTACAGCTCATGAGAAGTAAATTACAGTGCTTTGGTAGTTTTCTAATAAAGGGTGATGTGTATTAAGGCCTAAAAGATGTCCTAGCATTTAGCTGAATCAAATCATCCCTTACCGATTGAATTCTTGAGAAGGATTTTGGCATACCCAACTTTACACGAGCATATCTCTTTATACCCTAATAATTTTTGAGCTCATAACCTACCAACAGATATATAATAGAATTAGCTTTCCAATGATACCAATTTCACCAAAATGTGGTATTGGAGCCAAGAGTTATGCCCATTTTACTCCAGCATGTCAGGATGGAAAACCCATTGACGACATTTGTGACAAGTCATCACAAGTGTGATGACTTATCACCAATGTCGTCATCCTTGGGCATATTTCCACCCCTAGTGATGACATTTATGACAAATCTTCCCGAGTGTGATGACTTATCACCAATGTCGTCAACCGTAGGCCGAAAATCATAAAATCTACCCTCTTGTAACGACATTTCGTAACGACTTTTCACAAGTCTGATGAATTTTCACGAATGTCATCAACTATTTTTTTCAGCAATTTAGGAATGTTGTTTCAAGAGTATTTTGGTCTATTCCCATATTTTGGAGGCCTATATAAATATGAATCCCCATCCATACCCTAATTTCTTCATTCTCTCTTCTAATTTTCTTAAGAATATATATTAGGATTTCAATCAAGAAAATTTAATCTTCCAAAAATCATCCATAAATCTTTAAGATTTCTTCAAGAATTAAGTTTCTCAGAGTGTGGGCATCGAGAATAATTTATTACAAGTGTGGATAGAGTCTCAAGCACTAGAATTCATCCAATTTCAAAGATTAAGGTATGTGGGATTTTGAACAAGAGCAATTCTTTCGTTCTTATGCCCAAAGCTTTGATTTCTATCAAGAATTTATATGATTTTGCAAGTGAGTTTATACCCAAATTACTTATCATGAGATTATGAGAATATAAATTGTTCAAGCTTTGTTATACATGATTATTTTTTTATTCCTAAGTTATGACTTGATATTTAATATTGTGAATTTCATATTTCGACCATGAGTTGATATTTCAAGTGCTTTAAAGATATGTGTCAAGCTTTAAGCTTCCTTATGACAAACTAGATTATTGAGTATATTGATTCACGAGATTGAGTTGTTACAATGAGTCTTGATATTTCCTCAAAGTTCTTGATATTGTCGAGTTAGGAATCCACAAATTGATTATGATTATAAATGAGAAAGAGATTTGATTTGGTTTTCATGATCAACCCTTGTGATGTTTGTGGTGGATTTCCTAACGCATTCTGAGCTTGTATCTAGGAGTAGTGTTTAGCACCAATCGGGAAATATGGTATTTTCCCGAAACTATGTGCCACCGTAGGATTGATATTGATAATTTGGGCGAGAGACCGAGTATGAGATTGTGATCACTAAATTTAGGGTCAGGACTCTATTTTTTAGAGTCAAAACCTTCATTCCTCTTAGCATTGTCCTCCTCAGGACTAGAGTCCTCATAATCATTATCTTCGCCATCATCTTCATACTAGGATGGTGAATGAGGTGGCGATTTGCTAGGATTTTTTATTCTAGAACCTTCCCTAGGTGGTATGACCTCCTCCGAGATCGCTTTTGCACCCCTAGGTAACATTTTGCTTCGCTTCACCTACCCCGCCCATGGATATTTCTCAACTAAGCTGCTTGACTCATCGGTGTTATCATTGATGAGATGAAAAGTCAATTTCTGGGCAGGCTTTTTCGAGGTTTGATTCTTTATTTGATCTACTTTAGGAACCATTGGTACCTATTGAAATATACCCATTATTAAATTCTAATAATAAAAATGAAAAGATGAAAATTGTGTGTTAGTGTATCAAGATCTGGGCACCCTATGACTCAAGGTATGAGTTGTAGCCTCAGGTTACGATTTGTTTGGAGACTCGTAATGTTATTTGGCATCTGGTTACTGCCCACTTGTAAGATAACACATCTTTGTAATGAGTCGTTAAGCCATATTATAACTCATCACCAATACTCATTGTCTGACAAGAGACAAGTACTTGTGTATTATTCTTCCCAGTGATCATGACTCCTCATCACGAGTCGTATAGTCAGACTACGACAAGTGACCTTGAGTCATGATGTTAACAGAATCTACACTCGCCTAACAAATCTTGTTACTAATGGTTATAAGTCAGGTCACGACTAGTGAGAAGACCCTATTAGTTGTTTTGAGTCTCGTAGCCACTGTAACATGTTTATTTAGAGGAATTGATCCGAATACACCTTCCCAACACAACATTACTCATTAGAAAAATCGTCAACAATTCGTAGTACATCCCTAATCAATAATTTATACAACAAAGTCAATTTTTACTCTAGTTATCACATTATGTTTCAAATTAATCAAGAATAGGGTTTGACTATTTTTAGGCACACGTATTTCCATCAAGAAATACAAACAACTCTTACAAATTAAAGTACCAAGTTAGTATATAGAAATTTAATCATGAAATACTTACTTGTTTACTTTACTTGGATTTATTAAGAACTTAGCTTCGACAATTTTGTGCCCTAACTCTTGAGATTTTAAACTTTGGGAGATGTTGCTTAGTTGATTGAGATTTTAAGGGATGAATGTTGAATGTTCTTTTGCTGTGGTGGCCGATTAACGGAATATAGGGAATAATAAGGTTTTAAAATGTGAATTTCTATCATTTGGATTAAGTTCCCATATCTTAAATCAATTAAATGGATTGGGTCAACCTGCTAGGTTTGTAATATGGGGCCTGGTCACGATTTATCGTAATGACTCGTTACCTATGACTATGGGTCATGGATACCCTCCGTAATGAATGGAACCTTACCAGAGTATCTAGTTATCATGACTCAAGGTGATAAATCGTAATCACTAACTATGACTCATTTTGATAGTCGTGATGACTCCAAAAACCAAATACTTTAGTTTGGCCTGAGTTCCAGCACCCAACAACTCTGATAATAGGTCATGAAGTGTCTCTACGACTTGTGAAGTGAGTCGTAAGGCCTTGCACCAGAAACGTTTCTATTCTTTTTCTACAAAATCCATCCTAGCACAATGAACACACAAGTTACCCTATAATAAAATAAGTACAAAATGGGTTGTCTCTTATACAATGCCTATTTTAACATTTCAACACAGCGTTGCTAGATTAGATACCCAGACTTCACAAACTAGACAGATGGTTTTCCTCCTATGTCGCGTCTGATTTAATGTCGCGGCATGACATAGTTACCTTTTTTCATTACAATTAACCAAGGTTCAGACCATCAATCTCTTTCAATTTCTCATTAATTCACATATAGTGCATCACCATTTGGCTATTCCCCTTAAATGAGGCTTCACCATTATACCTTATCTCTATATCACTAAATGGGAACACCTTCACCACAGTGAATGGTCCATACCACCTAAACTTAAACTTTATAGGAAACAAGCAATGTCTCAAATTATACAACAGGACCAAATAACATTGCCCAAACACTCTTTTCTCAATTTTTTGGTCATGATGCAACTTTATCTTCTCTATTTATAGAGCAGAGCTCTCATAATCCTAGAGTCAAAACATTTCCAAATCATCCACCTTGCTCAACCTTAATTTAGTTGCATTATGCCACTCAAAATTTATCTTTTTTAGCGCTCATAGTGCCATATGCTCAAGTTCAACATGCAAGTGGCATTCCATTCCATACAAAAGAAGATATGTGGTGGAATTTATGGGTGTTTTATAATATTTTTGGTAGGCCCGCAATGCATCATCAACCTTTATTGGCTAATCAGTCCTGTTGGCATTCATAGTCTTTGCCAATATGGACTTTATTCTTTATTGGAGACTCTACCTACCCGCTCATTTGAGGATGGTAAAGTGTTGCCACCATATGATATAGATCAAATTTTTAGAGTAGATCCTTAATCACTCAATTGCAGAAGTGTGACCCATCATCTCTAATGACTGCACGTGGAGTGCCAAATTAAGAAAAGATGTACTCTTTCAGAAAGGCAGTGACACTTCTACCTTCATTATTGGGGAGCGCAATTGCTTCTCCCCATTTTGATACATAGTCCACCGCCACCAAAATATACTTCATACCATAGTATCCTAGGAACTAGCCCATAAAGTTAATCCCCCATATGTCAAACAACTCCAACTCCAAAATAGGGGTAAAAGGGAGTTCATGGCGGCGTGAAATATTACCTTGAACCTTGCATTGGTCATAGGCTAGTGCAAATTCATGAGCATCTATTTAGATTGTAGGCCAGTAATACCCATATTTCAATATTTTGTGGGTTGTACGGGTTCCTCTCTAGTAACCCCCAAAAGATAAAGCATGACAAGCCTCAAGAGTACTTATTATCTCTACCTCAAGGATGAATCTTTGACTCATACCATCCGTATAAATCCTTAATAAATATGACTCATACTAAAAAAACTTCCTCAGCTCATGCATAAATATATTTTGCTTCGAGAAGGACATGTCTTTTGGGACAAGCTCACTTGCTAACTAATTGGAAAAATTAGCAAACTAGGGGATTAGGTCTTGCGATGATGCAAAAATCTGTTTATCTAGAAAAGTATCATTGATTTTAAGACCAGCCCTATTTTTTACTTTGCTTCTTCCTTAAGTCATAACAAGTAGTCTGCAACTTGATTTTCCTAGTCTTTCTAGTCCTTCTCATTGAAATCAAACTCCCATAGAAAGAATACCCAAAGAATCAATCTCAACTTTGCATCTTTCTTAAGAATTAGGATTGTAAGGATGGATGATCTGTATGAACAATGACCTTAGTCCCAATCAAATAGGATGAAAATGTTTTGAAGGGAAAAACTGCTGCTAGCAATTCTTGCTCTGGAGAAGTACAGTTCTATTTAGCAGGGTTTAATGCCTTGTTGGCATAGTAAATTAGGTGAAGGATCTTTTTTTGCCTTTAGTATAGGAAAATATGTAAGGCCACACCACTTGCATCATACATGATCTCAAATAGAAGAGATCCATTATAGGACACAATGATAGGAGCTAACATCAACCACTCCTTCAGGAACTTAAAAGACTTCAGACATACATCATCAAAATTAAACTTCTCCTCTTTCACAAGAAAATTTCATAGAGGGTTTTCAACATCACCCTTTAAACTCTAAATTCCCTTAACCGAGTTTGGTGGTGACAGTTTCTCAATTACTTCAATTTTTGCTTTATCTACCTCAATGCTTATTTTGAGATCTTGTACCCTATTAAAATGCATTTTTTTACCATGAAATGGAACTTCTCCCAATTTAGCACCAAGTTGCATTCTTGACATCTATAAATAGAATTGGTTAAGTGGATCAAACACTCATTAAAATAATTACCAACCACCAAAAAATCATCCATAAATATCTTAATGGTGTCATCCACATGTCAGAGAATATAGACATTATTCATCTCTAAAAGGTGGAGGGAGCATTGCACAACCTAAATGGCATTGTCTTGAACTTGAAATTCTAGTAGTGGAAATTAAAGTTTGTCTTTTCTTAATCTTCGCAGGTAATAGTGATTTGATTGTAAACCGAATACCCAGCAAGAGAAATATACCATCCTCTGCCTGCAAGTCTATAAATCATCTAATATATGAAGGGCATAATAAAATGGTCCTTTTGGGTCTATGTATTCAACTTTCTATAATCCATGCACACTCTCCAACCTGTGAGAGGTATCATTGGAAAAAGATCATTTTTCTCTTTTGGTACTATAGTAATTCCTCCTTTCTTGGGGATGCATTGAACATGACTAACGCATTTGCTATCCGTAATGGGGTAAAATACAACAATAACTAATCGCTTGATAATTTCATTCCTTATCACCTCATGCATTGGGGCATTTAGCCAATATTGAAGATGAATTCTAGGTATGTATTTGGTTCAATTTGGATCTTGTGAGTAAAAATTCCTGGCAAAATACCCTCAATATTTTTAATGGTCTACCTTATAGATCTTTTGAACCTCTATAAAACTAATAATAGTGCCTCTACTTCAGTCTCAACCAAGTAAGGAGCAATAACCACCGATAAGGTATTTTCAGCCCCAAAAATACATATCACAATTTAGAGGGAAGGGCCTTAAACTCTAAGACCGATGGCTCCTTAATAGATGGTCTAGAGAGAGGAGTGGTTCTATTTTTAAGAACTAGATTAAACTTCTTTGGGTAATAAGTGTAAGAAACTCTCCCATATAAACCACCAACAATTATATCATTTTCCTCAATACCTTTACTATCAAAATTCATAATCACCTAGGATAATGCCTTGACTCTAAGTCAGTATTCATAATAAAAATTCATCATTAGTCTGAACTTTATTTATTCAAATTTCGTATCGATCAATGCCCTTCCTGTATCTAGGAAGGGTCTTCCTAAGATAATAGGGACTTAGAAGTCCACCTCACATTCATGAAGAACAAAACCATTTGGAACTATGAAGGATGCTACCTTCACTATCATATCATAAAGAATACTAATCGGTCAGTTCATCGTGCAGTCATCCTTTATCTCATCAATGCCAGTTTGGGTGCCCCAAATTTCTACTTCTTAGAAACCACCAGCGGCACAGATTAATACTGGATCCCAAGTCAAATAAAGCTTGAGAAAATTTGATGGACCCAATAGTGCATGGAATAATAAAGGCTCTTGGGTCCTCCTATTTTTCTACTAACAATATGGAAGCAACAACAGTACAATGGTGCATATTTTCATAAGGCTCAAAACTCATCATCCACTTTCTAGTGACCAAATATTTCATGAACTTCATATATCCAGAAATTTGCTCTAGTGCCTCAACAAGGGGAATATTCACATATAGTTCCTTCAACATCTATTGGAACTTCTGATATTTACCTCCTTCTTATTTCTTTTAAAACCATTAAGGAGAAGGTGGGGGAGGTCCTGAAATATTCTTTAACATCGTCTCATCAAAATTCCCCTTGCCTTTATCCTTATCACCAATATGTTCAACTTCTACTGATTTTTTAGATTCTGCTATAGGTTTTTCTTAAACATCAATATCATGACCATCATTCTTTGGCTTACCTGGAACCGACATGGGGCAATCCATGGTCTTTTTACAACTCTAAGTGGTAATGGAATGACAATAAATATCATATTTTTTATTTTTAACAGTATTTTTAGGAAGAGTTCTTGTCTTCCTATGATTCAATATTATTGATATTTTGACAAAATATTGCTCGAGTTATTTTATTACGGCGGCACATAACTCAACTTTTTGGTTTAACACTGATATATTAGCCTTAATCTCTATAAGGTAGATATCCAAACTCTTTTAGCATTTTACCAATTTCAAGAGCATTGCATCCACTTATGTCTTGGTATATCTACTGCCCAGTGGAACGTATCTATCACTCTTCTCTTTATAGTCATCTTTATGCCTCTAATCACTATCTCTCTCTGCTTTCATCTTGGTATCTATCACTATAATAGTTCAAACCTTAGTTCCTAATCCCTTTAGCTTGGAAACCCTCCAGTTCTCTATCTAGATACTTAGCTTACTCATATATGTCAATCTCATAATCTCTGGAAGCATACCCCTATACATCTACTTAATTCACTTTTTTGGAATTCATTATTGTAAACTATTTTGTAAGCAACCCAATATCCATTCTGAGCTATGAGACTTCTTGTTCTAACAAATCATCACCATCTAGAAGCTCCAATGTCATACATTCTAGTACCTATATCATCCTCCCGATTGTGTCATCCTCAGTTAGTGACAAAAATCTTATTTAGCATTTCTTATACCATATCCTAACAAAGATGTATAAATGCTCCATCAGATATTGTGTCTGCCATCTTTCTAGAGCTGATTGTCAAGAATCTGTAGAATATATCCAGTAATTTAAACCCTATAATATGGTGATAGGTACCATGCTTTACTTCATTTTTAACCAAAACTAGGCTCATACACAGACTCGATAGGTAAGAATCTAAAGTTGTATATTTCATCTTTCAGGTATAGTATCCTAGTAGAAGAAAAGAATCAATTCAAAAACTATCTATGCAATTCATTCCAAGTCGTGATTAATACTTTAGGAAGTTCCCCAAACCAGAATGATGCTTCTCTGGTCAACAAGAATAGGTTCAATTTCAATATCAATGCTTCTAGATCCACCCCCAAAATTGTATACAAAGTGCAAATCCTAGTAAAATTTCTAAGATATATGTTTGCATCTTCTATTAATAATTCCAAGAATACACCTCTTAAGTTCAATATATAGATAATTGAATTGGTAATATAGAACTTAATAGTTAGGGGTAGAGTAGGAGGAATTATGGATCCTATCGCAGTAAGCTCAATATATCCCATATTCACATCTTTATCATATAGATGTAGATACTAATATGTCTATATTACTTGAACTCTACCACGTCACACTATATCTCAATTAGTGTCAAGTGTTTCTAGATGATCAACTAATAGTCTTGGACAAGATAGCTTTGCCTGTTAAGCCAACTAGGCCTGCTCGAGTGGTCTTCTCTATTAAGTTGCCTCTGCTAGCATCTGCTCCATCTATTTATTTGCAATATTTAGTGGATCACGTAGAGTAGGGGGAGGTACTATATATGGATAATCCCAAATGCTTTTTAAATTCCTTTCATGTATTGGATCTATCATTAAATGATTTAGCTATAACAATCTCTCTGGTTCAGGATTCAATGGGAGAAAGGGATAGCCTATACTCCTAGTGTTAGGCATACAATGATCTACACCATAATAAAAATAGACAATAAAAGACCCAAAAAATTCATATATCGATCCAATAACTCAACATCGTATTCCTTGATAATGGCACAAAAATTTGATGTTGCCTAAAACTAACCTCCAAAGAAGTATGTTGTGTATGTTGTGGTCACTATCAAATATAGTAACCTAAATCCGGTTGGGGTCGAACCCATTGGGAATTAGTGGAATTATATCTCAAACTTGATAAAATCACAGTTAGTATGGAAAAGTAATTAGGAGTATATGAATGTCATAGTAAAACATATCAAAACTTTAGTGCTTTATGTTGTAAACAATAGAATTAAGCATTAGGACTGTGTCCCCTGGCTTCTAACTCTCTAAGATTCTTGTGTTTAATCCACATATCCCACTTCTTAACATGAAAAGTCTAACAAGCTTTGTATTATTAATCGTCTAGTGAACATATTTATAAATCTCACCATTCACCTTTTGAGTCTTAGGGTGTCACCTTACATTACCTTGTCCTTGACCCCAGTATAACTATTAGCTTTTGGGTACCAAGTTGGTTAGAAGAGAAATGATAGACTTGAATCACTATCAACCAGGCAATTTTTGGAGTAATACTATTTAAATTACAAAGAATGAAAGTCACTACCTAGCCATAACAACTTGGAGTGATAAGGCTACTATAGATTTTCTTTTTCATGCAGATGATGAGGTAAGGGATAATATAGTTAATGTTGATAATGTACTCAAAGCGGAAAATGTGTAGTTAGTGACTAATGCTGAATCATTGTAAAAATCGATACGTGTAAAGAAATGAGTTGAGAAAGATAAGGAAAAAAGTAAGGAGGCCGAACCATTCATAAAACCCATTCCCTGAACTCTCCTACCTTTCCCAAAAGATTGAAGTAGAAAGATGAAGAAGGGAAGTATAAGAAGTTTATTTCTATACCAAAGGAGTTACGTGTGAACATCCCCTTTCTTGATGCTTTTGAGCAGATGAATGGCTATGTAACATTTATAAAGGATTTTGTATGAAAGAAGTGAATTCTCAGTCATGGGGATATAGGTAGCTCGCACCATTATAGTGTGATTACATCTTGATCTTTTGGACAAAAAAAAAGTAACCTAGTGCCTTCACAATTCATTGCACGATTGGGTCATCAAGATTTTCATTGGCTTTGTGTGACTTAGGTAAAAGAAATAACTTGATATCACTAATAGTGTTTAATAAATTTAGAGTTAGACCTTCTAAACCCACGATGGTATGGTTATTGATGGAATATGTTACAATTAAGAAGAAAGTGGGTATGTCATTAGATGCGTTGGTCAAAGTGGACAACTTTATCTTTTTGTCCGACATTGTTGTCTTGGATTGTGAGGTTGATTTCAAGATGCCCATAATTTTTGCATACCAGTTTCAGCCACAAGTTAAGCATTAATGGATAAAGAAAAAGGTTATCTTATGTTTACGTTGAATAATATGGATGTCACCTTCAATGTCCACAAAACAATGATGCAACCAACTGACATGATGCAATTTTGATAATAAAGAGTGTTGGTGACCTTGAAGGCCAATTTTGTCACTACCGTGATGAATTATAAGTAATAAAGGTCCCCACGTTACGTCATGACATTAAATTCGATACTGCTTTGGAGAAAACCAGGGTGTTTGTTATTTTTTTGCATTTGTGATAAGTTTGGTTATTTGGTTTTGGCATTGGATTTGTGCACCTAAGGTGCCACATGTACATTCCTAAGATTCTTTTTTTAGGTAGCCTAATGTAATAGGGTCAATGCATTCTTATTTGATTGGTGCAGGGCTGCTGTGGGACTAGATGTCCTCTTGGGATTTTTCTTGTTGTGTGTCTTTTCCCTAGAGTGTATTTTCTAAATACATCCTGCATGTTTAAGTTGTGTTATGTTTTTTTTTATGCATAATATAAGGAACCTAAGTGTAGTTGATATGTTTTTGTGTTTTTAAATGTTTGAAAAATGATACCCCTCAAAAAATTTTATGAATAGTGTAATGTAAATAGATATGTGACCATTGTTTAAAAGTTGTTATGAGATTAGTATTAAGGACAAAATAATCAAAGATTAGTGCTGCATAAAGTATATAGTTAGTAGTTGATATTATAACCATGTAGAATGTTTGTGTAAGATATCTACCTAGCTCCTATTAAGCAGTTAATCTAAAACTTGATCGGTTAGTCTTGCCTAGGTTATAGGATAGGTAGTTAGGATAGGATCATAGGCCATCTTTTAATAAGGCCACTCTTGGCCTAGATGATCATCAGAATCTGAATAAGTTCACCTTGATCCCTATTTTTAGCCTAAGTTGACCTATTTTCTTATTTTAAACCCATTCACCTTACCATTGAATTACAAAGAACTGGTTTTGGCCCTGGTCCATCCTTATACATTATGCACCTCAACTTAGGCAAATCGCCTAAATTAAGGATGGCTATCATAGTGGTGCATAGTTCACAATCGGTATAACGAACAATGTTGAATAAATAAAAAAGCAAGTAGGGTAGGCTATTGTAGAAAAGAAAAAGATAAAAAAGAAAGAAGAAAACTGAATGATGAAAAAAATAAGGAAAAAGCAAAGAGAGAAGTTAATAAATGAAAATTAAGAATAAAACCACACCTAATCCAAATAATCAATAAAGAATACAAAGAGAGAAATAAAATAAGATTGGTTGAGAAGTGGAGCTTAAAAATGTAAGTGTAGTATCATGGAAGGTGAATCACTATATCCCAAGGAAATTATGCAAGCACATGGGCCTTTTTATTAGATGTGATGTGTTATTAAACTATTTTTGTAATAAAATACGGTTCGTAGCATAGAAAGAGCAAAAAAAGATAAAATAGAGTAGAAGACTGCCTATGAGACTCTTTTATGGGCCGTAGGAAGTACCTTTAAGCCAATATGTCAGGTCCGTAGGTTGTAGACTTCATTTTATGAAAGTTTGTTCCATCTTTGATTTATATGAAGGCCATCTACAAGGCTTAGGTATTACCTATGGACACATAGGTATCCCTCATAGGTAGTTAATCTAAAAATTATGGAATACCCTAATTCCTACTTATCAACCTAGTGCCTGTAAGTACTAGTTACATCTTGTAAGTGGGGTCGTAGGTAGGTGCCAACCTTATTTTCCAACTTTTTTTTAGGTTTTCTATAAATACCCCATTGATGTTTTATTATTAGTTTATGCACTCTACAAACTTATTATGCTATTTTACGTTCTGAGATACAATTTTTATATAGGGATTCTTGGTTCTGGCTTTTAGGGTTTTATATAAATTTGAGATTTTAGTTTTCATTCTTAATTATTTGTGAGATCATTCATATGCTTTCACTTATTAATTAGGTGTGTATTCTTACGATCATGAGCAACTAAACCTATTAACTTGGGTTGTGGGAACCCTGATGGATTAACGTAGTAGAGAAAGTACAATGTCATTCTTAACTAGTGTTCGGTTATTTGTTATACTTTTCTTCACATTGATTCCTTTCTTGACAACTGCAGATGTTCTGAACCCGACTGTATTTGATACTAATTTGAGAGAGAGGTTGAGATTGGGAATAGATGATTTCAATAGTAATTTGAAGCTACCAACCACCATCTAACTAACTTGAGATCAAAATGAGATTTTTAATTTGGGATCCAGGACACAGGTTAGAAATTTGACACTTTGATACCGCAAGAAGAGGAGTGAAATTCACCCTAGCTAAGTTCAAGAGATGGTTAGGTAATAGATGGCTTGTTAGATTTTGCATTCAAGGCCCAAGATAATTTGAAAAGTATTATAAGTTCGTGGAGTTAAGAAATCAGGGGGAACACAATCCTTGTCATCATCTCAAACTGAGATCAACCCTATTTGCTAACAACTATTATTATTACCACTATTCAAACAAAAACTGCCTATATATTTTTTGCACTTTCTCGATACATCTGCAATCTTCTGACTGAATTTGTCATATTATTTGTGGGTTAGACCTCTACCTTTTTTGGGTTCTATAATTAGCAAGTGACCACGTTATACTTTTTAGGAGGTTTAATTTCTTTTTGACATGAAATTTTGTCACTGTTGCCAAGTTTTACGGTTAGAACATGATTTATTTATGTTATAGAGGCTATCATTTCTATTTTCTACCATTTTAGGGCATACACCACTATATTCCCATCATTAGGAGTCCTGGTAATCCCCTAATTCTTTTTGAATCCATGATAGAATAGACCTACGGTAGAATCATAAGATGGAAGAGTATGAGTATGGTGCATAACATGAGGGGCTTCCAAATAATCCAAATGTATTGAATCAACCACCTCTATTTAATCTTCATGAGAATTCTTAGTTAACTAATAACTGATTGTTAGCCGAAGATAATGTGAGTTATCACTAGCCCGATGTGTTGAGTAAAGGGATAGACAGGAGGTGGCAGATAGTTGAGCAACATTAGATAGGGGTATATTTCAACCACTCACATTTTAGTATTTTCTAATTTGTGATTTTCTAGAAGAAGATTTGGGGTATGTTGAGTCGATTGATACATGAGCTATCATTACTTTAGATTTGCCCAATAAAAAATATTTGACATTATGAGTGTAATGATTTAGTTAGTTTATCTAAAGAGTATGTTTGCTGGTTTGTCTACTGATGATGCAAACATTCACATTATGAATTTTGTTGCTATATGCACTTCGTATAATCTACCGGAGTAGATTTAAGAAGCTTTTAGACTCAGGTTGTTCCTATTCTCTCTTGTAGGAAAAAAGATGTTATGGTTAGGGAAATTACATCATAGGTTAATTTCCACTTGGAATGAGTATGCACATAATTCTTAAAATATTTTTCATACCTTCTCAAGTTCTATAGTGGAAGGATGACATTTATAATTTTAGGCAATTATATTTAGAGCAACTGTACGAGGCTTGATTGACATTCAAGTAGAAGTTGATGAATGTGTCTAATTAAAAAATTTAAAGTTGAATTTGTTTGAGATATTCCATAGTGCCCTGAATGAAAACACCAAAGTTTTTGCTGATACTATTAGTGGTGGATATTTCATGAGTCTTTTATTAGGAGTAGGCTAAAAATATCTTGGACCAGATTACTAAAACCAATCGAGGAAGGCATAATTCGAAGTAAAATAGGTGAGCCTTTAGTTATGCTTTGGTGCTTCTAGTTAAAAGATATATCGATATAATACAAATGATCAATAGGTTGCACGACTGATGATGTAGATTGGGTTACTTAACAAGATATTTCCAACTATGGTATCAAAAAAGGTAAATGCAGAAAGCACATGAGGTAAATAAGTTAGACAAGACTAGTCTGATTTTGAGTAGGAAGTAAAGTACTAGGACAGATAGATAGTGGGTTTCTATCCAAAAACCAAGGGACCAATTAGGACTCTTAGAACTCAAGGCAAGGGAATAAAGTTTAGAACAATTTTATGGACATGTATAGGGATAAGAGAATAGAGTGATATGGTGACTGGAGAAGAAATGAAGATTATAAGAAAAGTGGTTAGAATGTTCTTATAGGGAACTATGTTGCTGACTTAAGGATTGAAACATTCCTAGCTAAGTTGGTCAAGGGTCAAGAGAGCCAATATATTCGCCTTAAGGAGATTAATACATTTATCTCAAGGATAAGAAAGTTAGTAGAATTGCATTCTACCATACATATGTAGCTTGAGCGGTAGTTTTTTCAAATGTTGGCTATATTGAAAAGGATCAACTAGGAAATCTTCTGAGTGATAATATAGAATTTACAGAACTAGAATCACTATCTTGCAATAAACACTGAGAATAGTAAGGCTACTATTGATTCACTTATGCATGTAGTTGATGAGCTAAGGGGTGATACAATTGATGTTGATGATGCACTCTAGGCAAAAATTATGCAATTGGTGACTAATCATATAAATTAATTAGTGTAGAGATATAAGTAAACAATGATAAGGGTAAGAATAAAAAAGTTTAACCAGTCATGAAACTCATTCCATAACCTCTCCCACCATTCATTAAAGATTGACGTAGAGAGCAAAAGAAGGGAAGTAAAAGAAGTTTATTGCTATACTGAAAGAGTTGAGTATGAAAATCCCTTTTCTTGAAACTCTTGAGCAGATACCTGGCTATACAAAATTTATGAAGGATTTTGTGTCAAAGAAGCAAACTATATTTCATGGGGATGTAGGTGGATTACTCTATTGTAGCATTATTACGTCTTGATTTCTTGCACAAAAGAAAACGGACCCCAATTCTTTTATAATTCATTGTACGATTGGGTAATCTAGATTTTCACTGGCTTTGTGTGACTTGGGTGCAAGAATTAAATTGATTTCACTGGCAATGCTTGATAAATTGGGAGTTAGACCTCCAAAACCCATGATGATGTGGTAATTTATGGCAGGCGACACAGTTAAGAAGCCCGTTGGCTTGTCATTTATGTGTTGGTCAAAGTGGACAACTTAATTGTTTCAATTAACTATATTGTCATGGATTTTGGAAAAAAGTGATCTTCTTTTCATTCAAAATAATGAGGAAGTCACATTTAATATGTGCAAAACTATAAAACAACCAACTAACGTAAGGGTGCTTTCAATAATATTTGGTGTAGATGACCATGGATGCCAAATTTATGGCTACCTTGATGAAGTCTGAGTAATCAAGGTCCCCAGGTTATTTAGTGACGTTAAATTACGTACTGCTTAGGAGGTAACCCTAGGTATTTTGTTGTTTTTGCATTTGTTATGAGTTGGGTCATTTGTGATTGACATTAGATCTATGCATCTAAAGTGCCACAGGTATATTCCTAACTTTCCTATTTTGGGTGGCCTAATTTATTGCAAAAAATACATTCTTATTTGATGGGGGTAGGTCTACTTGTTAATGTGTGAGCTGATGCTAACACATTTGAGGCTTTTAACTGAGAATAATTACAAAGTCTTAAGAAACTTTTGTCATTTTTGATTGTTTTATCTTTGATTTTGCAGTAGAAGCTAAGATGCTAGAGAACCGACAAGTATGGAACAAAAGAGTTGAAATCTGAAACGAAAAGAGAAGTGTGGATGACAACATTCATGATAAGTTCTAAGCCCTGGGATAGGTTATCAGCTTCATCGTCAGCCTTAGACATAGAATGGACTTGAGTTGAGAGTTCTGACGACATTTTTTGATAAGCCGTCAAGGAGCTGATAGGTCATGAAAATTGGTATCAGGCTAAGATAGAATATGAGAGCTGAGGTAGATACATAACAACATTCATGATAAGTCATCAAGGAGCTGATAGGTCGTCAAAACTGTTGTCATCCTAAGGCAGCGAATACCAAAAGCAAGGAGGAGCTGACGACATTTGTGATAAGTGGTCAGCCTCCTGATAGGGCATCACAGATAGCGTCATCTGTCTGAGGAATTGCTGAACTTTATTATTTCATTTCCATTATAAGGGTGAACTATTTAAAGCATTGTTTATGGTTTTCTTAAGGGTTCCAAACTTGAGTTTTGAGACACATATTTCTGTTATTTTCTCTCTCTATTTTCTTTGCTTGAAAAAGCAATTACTTTAAAGAGATTTTAATCATTACTTGGGATTCCTATTAGGATCTAATCTGTGAATCACTATTTATTATTCATCTTGTCGTAAGTTTATCTTTCAAATTAAGAATTCATCTAGTTGTTTCAATCATTACATCATGAGTGGCTAAACCCCTTTAACCTGATTTATGGGATCTAGGGTTAAGTCTTGATAAGGTGCTAAGTGTTTAATATTTGAAAGGTAATAGGAATCTTTGATAATTTCGAGGTTTTAATTATCGTCTATTGGTTGCAAACAAAAGATAACACCTGCTTTGATTTGCTTGAGAAAAAAATCAAACATAGTGGGAAGTGAATTATCAACAGGGACTTAGAAACACCAAACTCCATTTAATAATCAACGCTGTAACATTGTCAATTAAGTTGAGGTGTATTCTGGTTAATTAATATAAATTCGCTAAGTCTGAGAGGATTAGGAAATTAAATTCTTAAGTAGGTCGAGAGACATTTAGGCATAACTTCGATAAAGATAACCTGTTGTCCTAGCTACTGTGAGAATATTGAACCACTATTAGCATCTATGAAATACCAAAATCCCTAGTGAACATAATTCATGTTTTTTTATAAAATCTTGATTACAAACACAGAAGCTAAAGTGACCAATAATTATTTGTTAAACTCAAAACCCCCCATTTCAGGGAACATCCAACAATCAGTTAATTAACTTGTAAATGACTTAAGTTCACTCCATATTCCCTGTGGGATTTCACGCCAACCTAGTTGGGTTATATATTTTTAACGATCCCTTACATTCTCATTGGAAAGGTGTAGTTTGAGCAGTTTCAAAATTAGCGCCATTGCCGGAGCTAACAAACTTAAAGCTTTTAACAGATAATTGAAAAGTATTAAGCAAATTTTGTTGTTTTTGATTGTTTTATCTTTGATTTTGTAGCAGAAGCTAAGATGATAGAGAACCAACAAGATTGGAAGCAAAAGAGTTGAAATCTGAAGCGAAAAAAAGAGAAGTTTGGCTGACGACAATCCTAATAAGTCATCATCCCTATGAAAAGTTATTAGCTTCATTATCAGACTTAGATAGACAATGGACCTGAGTTGAAATTTGTGAAGAAATTTTATGATAAGCCTTTAAGGAGCTGATAGGTCGTCAAAATTGGCATCAGCCTAAGGCAAAACATGAGAACTAAGGTAGAGATGTGATGACATTCATGATAAGTCGTCAAGAAGCTGATAGGTCATCAAAATTATCATCAGCCTAAGACAAAAAATACCAAAACCAAAGAGGAGCTGATGACATTTGTGATAAGTCGTTAGCCTCCGGATAGAGCACCACGGATGGCGCCACCTGTCTGAGGAATTGCTGAACTTTATTATTTTGTTTCCATAATTAGGGTGAACTATTTAAAGAATTTTATAGGTTTTTATTAAGGGTTCTAAACCTGAGTTTTGAGACATATATTTTTGTTATTTTCTCTCTCTATTTTCTTGGCTTGAAAAAGCAATTACTTTGAAGAGATTTTAATCATTACTTTGGGATTTTTATAGTGATCTAATCTGAGAATCACTAGTTATTATTAATCTTGTGGTAAGTTTACCTTTCAAATTATGAATTCATCTTATTGTTTCAATCATTAAATCATGAGTGGCTAAACCCCTTTAACCTGAATTATAGGATCTAGGGTTAAGTCTTGATAAGGTGCTAAGTGTTCAAGATTCGAAGGTAATAGGACCCCTTGATAATTTTGAGGTTTTAATTATCATCTATTTATTGCAAACAATAGATAACAACTACTTTGATTTGCTTGAGAAAGAAATCAAATATATAGTGGGAAGTGAATTATCAACAGGGACTTGGAAACACTAAACTTCCGTTTAATAATCAACGGTAACAAGGTTGATTAACCTGAGGTGTTGTCTCGTTAATAAATATAAATTCCCTAAGTTCCAGAGGATTAGGAAATTAAATGCTTAAGTAGGTCGAGATACATATAGGCATAACTTCGATAAAGATAACCTATTGTGCTACCTACTGTGAGAATCTTGAACCACTATTAGCATCTGTCAAGTACCAAAACCCCTAGTGAACATAATTCTTGTTTTTCCATAAACTCTTGATTACAAATACTTAAGCTAAAGTGACCAATAACTATTTGTTAAACTGAAACCCCCTATTTCATGAAACATCCAACTATTAGTTGATTAACTCAGAAATGACTTAAGTTCACACCATATTTCATGTGGGATTTGACCTCAACCTAGTTGGGTTATATATTGACAATGATTTCTTACATTCTCATTAGAAAGGTGTAGGTTGAGCATTATCAAAATTGACACCGTTGCCGAGGAACAATTTGGCATATTGAGTTGGTTTGGAATTTTAGTTTACTTTCTTGAATTCAAACATATAAATATTTGTTTAATTTTTTTTATTTTTGTCTCACCTTTCTTCGGATGTCAGCCTAGATAGATGGTTTTTTGAGTGATGACGATTCTTGTGAAAATTCTTATTATTATTGTGGGGGGCCATATTTTGTGGCTTGCTATCCAGATTTACATGGAAGTGGATGGACTAGACAATCACAAAATTATACGGATACTATCCTACTTACTGAAACTTAGTGTTTGGCTTATGGTCCAAGTGATCATAGTGAAGATATGTCCGCTATCATGATTCAAGTGAACAAATTAATGAGATGAATTTTAGAGAATTAAGAGCAGTTGTGGGCAGAGCTAAAAAAGATACCACTCCCACCATGTTTACAGTGGCTAAACAAAGAAGAATATGAGGAGTACATTAGCTAATTTGAGGAGAAAACTCAAGAATTGCTACCACTCTTTTGTTATATTGATCTTGAGACTGACATTGAGAATGTGAATAAAAGTGAGTGTATAGTAGATAGTGTAAATTTTGTAGTAGAATAAGTTGGGCCTCACTCAAAGTATTTTTTAACATTATGTTTAGATGATATCTTGTCTGTGGAATCATTTAAAATAGTGGAAGAGTGTGAAGATGAGGAACAAGAATCTTATATTCTTTATTTTACACGTGATTATCAACATAAAAACACACTTCACTTTAAGCCCGAGTGGTTTACCATGCTCAATCCATTACTCGACTTTTTAATTTTTGTACTACCCCCTATAATCGAGTCAAGAAAATGGAATCTAAGTTGGGGGTGAAAGTCATATCCTCAAGGTGGAGAAAAAGATGAGTTGTGTCGTTCCGTAATACTAAATTAGGTGTTTTTTGGGAGGAAACCCAAGTTAATTTATTGTTTGTATTCATATTATGTGATTGACATCAGATTTTCGCACATGTGGTGCCACAGGTATGTTTTTAACTCTCTTGTGTTGGTTTGACACATAGGGAATAATGCATGGTTTTAAGTTGAGGGTGGGACTAATAGTGGGTGTTGATGTCCTCTTGGGGTTTTTGTTGCCGTGCCTCTTTTCCTCGGAGTCCTATTTCTAATAGAGCCAGCATGTTTAGGCGTATTGTGATTTGTTGTAACATTTTGTAGTTGATTAGGAGAAATACAATTACTTAAGGAAGTTAACATAGTTTTGTTATTTTTTGAACACCTCTCAAGTGGTCTAATTCTTTAACTGTGTGATTTGCATTTAATTGTGACCACTGTGCATGTTTGTATGGTATTTGTTCTAATGACTTGGTAACCATTGCTAAACAATTGCATGAACCAGATAAGTAGTAACTTGTGATATACTTGTGTGCCATGTGTGTGTGAGATTCTACTTAGTTCCCTTTGAATGTTAAATTCAGAAGTTGCCCGATTAGTCTTACCTCGGTTGAAGGATAGGGGTTAGGAGAAATCATAAGCCATTTTGATATTAGCCGATTTTTAGCCTAAACAACCTTCCCTATACGTAGAATATCCCTTGATCCCTATTTTGAGCCTTCATAGACTATTTTTTCTTATGACACCTGTCACCTTCCCATTTATATCACAATAAACCTATTTTGGCGCTGGTCCTCCTTAGACACTGTGCACCTTGACTTACGCCAATGGACTAAGTTGAGGGTGGATATCATAGGGGTGTGTGATGTAAAATAAGTAGAAAGAAAGGTAGAGTAAAAGAAAAGAATAAAAGTTGAGTGCTGCAGAAAAGAGCAAGAAAAAGAAAAGTTGTGCAAAAAAGAGTAATTCTAGAAAAGACGCACCCATCCTGAATAAGTGTGATCAAGAAAAGAAAAGAATAGAAAAAGTCTAATGAGTAAAACACCAAAAGGCTAGTGTAGGGTCAAGGAGGCTTAGTCACTTTAAATATCATAGAGTATCATACCAACCCCTAGCCTGCATTACAAGCGAAAGAGAAGACCTATAGTGATCCTAGCTAACATATCTGACGATCTAGGTTATTCGACATACATTGATTGGAACTTCATTCTGAGAATGAGTGTCTTTTGATTGTCCCCATGGTTATATATGTGATTTCTGTTATGAGAAAAGGGGGATTTCTTTTTAGTGTGGGCACACTGGTTACATCGCTAGTTACTGACTTATTTGTATAGTGTAAACTTGATGCATACATGGTGGTATTGCTGAGTTGGTGCCATATCTGTGTGTTGCATTGTTGTTCTTCAATAATATACATAGTTGTTCTTGAATTGACTGACCTTAGAGAAGATATAGATGATTGACTTCCAAATGTACATTGTATTCTCTTTGTTGTGTTTGAGTTGCTTGAGGATAAGCAATTATTTTAAGTTGAGGTTGTTGATGTGTGAGCTGGTGCTAACATATTTGAGGGTTTTAACTGAGAATAATTGCAAAGTATAAAACAATTTTTGTCATTTTTGATTCTTTTATCTTTGATTTTGTAGTAGAAGCTAAGATGCTAGAGAACCAACAAGGATGAAAGCAAAATAGTTGAAATTTGAAGCAAAAAGAAGAAAAGTGTGGCTGATGACATTCCTGATAAGTCATTAGCCCTGTGATAAGTTATCAGCTTCATCGTTAGCCTTAGATAGAGAATGGAAATTAGCTGAGAGTTGTGATGATATTTTGTGATAAACTGTCAAAGATCTGATAAGTCGTCAAAATTGGCGTTAGCTTAAGGCAGAAAGAGAGGTAGAGACATAATGACATTCGTGATAAGTCATCAAGGAGCTGATAGGTCATCAAACCTGTCATCAGTGTAAAGTATCAAATACCAAAAGCAAAGAGTAGCAGACGATAGTTGTGATAAGTCCTCAACCTCCTGATAGGGCATCACGGATGGCGTCACCTGTCCGAGGAATTGCTAAACTTTATCATTTTGTTTCCATAATTAGGGTGAACTATTTAAAGCATTGTTTAGGGATTTCTTAAGGGTTCCGAACCTTATTTTTAAGACATATATTTTTGTTATTTTCTCTCTTTAGTTTCTTGGCTTGTAAAAAACAATTACTTTGAAGAAATTTTAATCACTACTTTTGGATTCGTATTGTGATCTAATCTGAGAATCATTAGTTATTATTCATCCTGTGGTTAGTTTATCTTTCAAATCATGAATTCATCTTGTTTTTTTGATCATTACGTCATTAGTGGCTAAACCCTTTTAACCTGAATTGTGGGATCTATGGTTAAGTCTTGATAAGGTGCTAAGTGTTCAAGATTTGAAAGGTAATAGGACTCCATGATAATTTTGAGGTTTTAATTATCACTTATTGGCTGCAAACTATAGATAACACCTGCGTTGATTTACTTGAGAAAGAAATCAAATATAGTGGGAAGTGAATTATCAACAGGGACTTGGAAACACAAAACTTCCGTTTAATAATCAACACTGTAACAATGCTGATAAACCTGAGGTGAAGTCTAGTTGATAAATATAAATTCCCTAAGTCCGAGAGGATTAAGAAATTAAATGCTTAAGTAGGTAGAGAGACATTTAGGCATAACTTCGATAAAGATAACCTATTGTCCTACATACTGTGAGAATCTTGAACCACTATTAGTATCTGTCAAGTACCAAAACTCCTAGTTAACATAATTCTTGTTTTTCAATAAACTCTTGATTACAAACACTGAAGCTAAAGTGACCAATAATTATTTATCAAAGTCAAACCCCCCCATTTTAGGAAACATCCAACTATCAGTTGATTAACTCACAAACGACATAAGTTCACACCATATTCCCTGTGGGATTTGACCCTAACCTAGTTGGGTTATATATTGACAATGATTACTTACATTCTCATTAGAGTGGTGTAGTTTGAGCGTTATCACTTGTGGGACTAGGTGTTCTTGTGGGAATTTTCTTGTCGTGTCTCTTTTCGCCACAATGTGTTTTCATAGTCAATCCAGCTAGTTTAAGTTGTGTTATGTGTTATTTATGTTTAATTAGATGAAAAATAAAGAACATAAGTACAATTGACATGTTTTTATGTATTTAAGTGATGGAAAAATGATACACCGCAAAAAACTTTTGTGAACTATATGATGTAAATAAATATGTGACTGTTGAAATCTTGTATGGCGTTAAGTATTTGGGACAAATTTATCAAAGCATAGAATTGCATAAACTGGATAGGTGGTAGTTGATAATATAACTCTGTACTATCTGAGAGCTGACTTGCATGACTTTTTTCATCTGCAACTTGTGGTCAGCACCTATGCCCTGTGCCAGACCACAGGTACTAGCTACACTTGTGCCAGACCAGAGGTACAAAAAACAGGTGGCCACGAACCCGGTTTTCTCCTATTTTGTTAGGGATTTATTTTTAGGGTTTTCTCATGTACTATAGATACCCTTTGTGCATTGTTTAGTAGGAGTTACAAATTTTTGACACTCGGAACTAAATTTTGATTCCATGATTCATCTTTGATCTTGGGATTTCCTTGTATAGACATTGATTAATTAATCAGTTACGGTTGTGGGTTCTTATTCATCTTATCATTATCATTTAATCTATGCTTTATATTATGAATGTTATTCATTTGTTCACATGCATGAGCAGCTAAAACCCATATGTAGGGTTATGGAAACACTAGCGAATTAATGAAGTAGGGGAAATGCAATTGATGATTTGAACTAGTACCAATGGTATGCATTGGTTTATCTTTATTATGCTTGATTTCTTAATGGGTGAACACAATATTACCCTTCCTAGATATTGCTACTTACTCCAAAAGAGGAGAGTGACTAGGAAAAGATAAAGACAATAATAATTTGGAGTTTAACTATTGTTCCACGCTTCTAGGTTCTATGTTTTATTTAATAACTAGATACTCAAATAGTAATAGTTAATTGGGATCAAGATATGGGTTAGTAGTGAGACACCATGAGACTTAAAAAGTAAAGTGTGAAACCTATCTAATCGTGCAAAATACTATAGAAGGTACATAACTTATTGATTCTGTATGAAAGGTATAGGATTGATTTAACAACACACAATAAGCCTATAGAGTTGAGAAACCAGGGGGAACGCAATCCTAATATTCCCTTATGATTGAATTTCATCAAATTTAATATTTTTCTTTATTCGAGATTACTACACACAATCCCCCAATTTACTTTTCCTATTTTTCCCCTAGACTATAACCCTGAGATTTACAAGCCCACGTATTCCCTTAGGATTTTACCCCAACCATAGTTGGGTTGCTATATCTTGACAGTGGCCGTAGCATTATCTAAAAGGAGGTATTTCTTGGACGTCATCAAGAAATTGGCACCTTTGCTGGGGAACATTATATTGATTAGTGATTTGAAGTTGCTGCAGTTTTTGGGTTTTTCTTTTTGGTTTTGTTCTTTATTGGGCACACGTTAGTTAATTCCAAGAACACAAAGTAGTGGCAAACCCTTAATACTATTCAATTTGAATCCATAGAGGATCCTTCAAATAACAGGTACGAAGTTTGAGCAGAAAATAGTTGATAATCCTTAAGGGGTTCATGATGTTGTACCTCTCTCTCATCCTGATGGAGTACGGGAAATTATTGATCATCAGACTGTTGATCTGATAGATCAATATAAAGTCGATAGGGAAATATAAGAAGCTCAAATAGTAGTTAGGGAGGCATAGTTAACCGAGCAAAGATAAGTAGTAGACCGCCGAGCAACACTCAGTGAAACCCAGAACAGAGTTAGGAGTTATCGTGTTCAAGTAATCCCAACATATCAGTATGTGCAGCCATAAATAGATGATGAATAAGGTCTAATATATGTTGAGATGACAGATATCGAAGCCATAGTACCTCCTGTTTTCCCCCAGGCATCAAATTTAACATGACGAGTGCTATGATCCAACTTTTAAATTTGAAGGGCGTGTTTCCAGGATTGCCTATCGATGATTCAAATTTGCACCTTGCAAATTTCCTTAGGATATGCACCTCATATATAATTCAAGGGATAGATCAAAAAGCACATAGAGGTAGATTAGGAATCACTTAGACTGAGGGTATTTTCCTTCTCAGTTATAAGAGAAGCATCTTTATGGTTAGGAGAATTTCCAAGGGGTTGTGTCACTACTTGGAGCAAGTTGCGCAGGCAATTCTTATACAAGTTCTTTCCACTATCAAAGATGTTGCAGCTCAAGTAAGAGATCTATAATTATAGGTAACTGTAGTTAGAATCCATGTGCGAGGCTTGATTCAAGTATAAGAAAATGATAAGCATTGTGCTAAATCATCAGTTGTCAATGACGACCTTATCAGAGTATTCTAGAGAGCCTTGACCATCAGTTCTTGAGCCATGGAAGACACCATCTCTGGAGGAGCTTTTATGATACTATATTGGAAGGCCACTTCAGAGATGTTAGATCAGATCTTACTCAGTAATCAAGGGTGGCAAACTCAGGATGCTAAGAGGGGATATGGAACATATGCTTTTGGTGCCTTTTGCGATCAGAGAGAAGCTAATTATAATATAGTGCAAGAAATTGCATTACGAAGGACTGATTTAGGGGTACTAGTAAAGTAGTTTGTAGCATCAACATCTGAGAAAGTAAATGCAGCAGTAGCATAGGGGTCAGCTTCCAAAGCATATGAATGAGAATTTTAGGAGGAAGGTAATTATATGGATCATCAGATGGAGGATTTTTTAGCCCAATTGAAAGGGAACCAAGGTTTGAACTAGTATGATAGATATAGAGACCATAACAGAGAGCAAGATACTGACCGGAGAATAAAATAATGACTAAAAATAAAATGGAGATAGGTACATTACAGCTGGTATATGCGATGAAGAATCCAAAATGGAGTAGATGCTGGCTAAGCTGGTGAAGGGTCAAGAAATTTAGAAGACCAGCCATAAGGAAATTAAGTATAATATTTTAGGGTTGACCGAGAAGGTCGAGTCATATGCTATTGCTATTGTGAATTCGGAGCACCAGTTTGGGCAGTTATCAAAAACTCTAAACTAAAGGTAGCTCGGTACCTTTTTAAGCAACATAGTACAAAATTTGAGAAATAATGGTCATGTATTTTGTTTTACCACAAGGGGTGGTATCACTACTAAGGATCCCTCACTACCTGCTGTAGAAGTTTATTGATGATGATATACCTGTTGTTGAGTCTATGAAATTAACAGGTTAAAGGTATAGTTGCTAAAGATAAAGGTAATAGTCCAGTTATTGAGCGAGAAGTCAAACTAATTTTGAGACCACCCTACCTTTTCCTGAGGGATTGAGGAAATAGAAAGAGGAAAGTATGTTCAAGAGGTTCATTGACATACTAAAATAATTAAGCTTGAACATATCTCTTCTTAAGGCTTTAGAGCAGATGCTTTGATATGCCACATTCATGAAATTGTTGGTCACAATGAAAAAATGAGTGACTTTTGAGGATTTTGATGGTGTGCATAATTATAAAGCAATCACGGCTAGGTCCTTGGTGCATAAAAAGGGTGATCACAAAGCATTCACTATACCATGCACTATTGGGTCATCCTGATTTACCTAAGAATTATGTGACCTAGGCACTAGAATTAATTTGATATTGTCTGTCATATTTAAGAAATTGGGATTGAACTCTACAGAAATGACTTTGATGCCTCTATTTATTGCCGACCTCACAGTGAAGAAGCCTATGGGAATTTTGTTTGATGTGATCGTGAGGATGGATAACTTTATTTTTTGTTGAGTTTGTCATTTTGGACTGTGAGGTAGATACAGAGATTTCCATTATCTTAGGAAGATTATTTTTAGACACAGGTAGAGCTATGGGTGAAATGGAAAAAGGTGATCCAAAGTTTAGAGTCAATGGTGAGGAGGCAATATTTAACATCTAAAAGTCAATGGTACAGCCAACTAATATGAGGGTAGTGCCATGATTCATTGTATTGATGACCCTGGAGAATATTCCTATGGGTATATTGATGAATCTTGATTAGTCAAGACACCTATTTCATGGCTTGATATTAAATAAGGAATTGCTTGGGAGACAACCTATTGACTTGTTGGTGAAGTCTAAGTAACCCACATAGCCACTTCGTGCCATGATGTTAAATCAAGCATTGATTGGGAGGCAACCAACTATATATTAGTGTTCATATTTTTGTTGTTTTTCTCTTTGTAGGTTTTTAATTTTTGGACCATACCCAGAATACAGTAAAAAATGCTACATACATCGATTTCTAGGTAAGGGGGCTCTGTGATCACACCACCATGGTCACCAATCCCACACGGTAAGTTGAGTAACAAATTAAAAAACTAAAATATGGTAAGTTATGGACTGTGGCATCTAAATTTACTTTTGAACCTAAATCTTAGGTTATAGGACCATAATATCTGGAAAACTTTCAAAATTCCATATCCGAGTTGTAGGAAAGTGGACCAAAGATTTCGGCCTGATAGATACACATAGTACCTGTGGGCCGCAGGTGGTACCTGCGTTAAAGCCTTACCGCAGGTATAGGCCATAGGTATAAGCCGCGGCTAGGTCACTTTTTGGGAGCAGATTTTCCTTAAAATTTTGGGCTCACCAACACTTAAATATGACCGAAATCATCCCCCTACCTGTATAAAAACATTTTTACCCTCATCCTAACTTTTTCAAATCCTAAAAACAACACTCTCTCTTTGAATTCAATCTTCCCAATTAAAATACCAATTAAACCCACACATATGTAAAGGTTAAATTGTCATATATTTGAGATACCAATTTGTTCAAACACTCTAAAAATACATTGCAACTTTGGTTTTTATGACTTCTTCATTATTAACTTCTGATTCTTCATATAAAAGGTAACTTTCTAGGGTCCTAAATCTTATGTATTGATCTATTTAATTTTTAAACAAGTTGATATATGTATTTCATTGAGAAATATATAGAATCCATCATGATTGTATTTCAGATCCTTTAATTAGCCTAAAATAAAAATGTAGGGCATTTTCTTAATTTTAAATTCTAAGTTTAGGCCCTAACTGGAAGTTGAACTTGACTGAATAGGGTTATACCACGAGTTGAGCAGGTTTGTTTGCTTTGAAATTCTTGATTCTTGATTAGAGTGTGTACATTGGACTTGTTGGGATTTCAAATAGGTTATAGGGATGAGAAAATTGAAGTAAAATTCAAACTTTTCAAATTTTGAGTTTTCTTCGACTTTTGCTATCCCTTATCTTTTTGGGAAACTAGCAACTATTTTTAGGTACATATGGCACCTAAAGTAGTAAATAAGATGAAGGTTGTTACTTTGAGGATACGGGCAAAGTTTCTTGAGCATAGTGGTTTAGTGGAGCAGTATCTGAGGTAGCAACGTATAGACACTACCACTAGGGTGACACACAAAGTTATGAGAGAACAGACTTGCTAGGCTGCTGGGTCAACTTCAACCTAATTGAGAATGAATCAGCATAGATATCACTCCCACATACTCTTTCATCTGATGATTATGATAATAATGAGATAGAGTCTGGGGCTACTAGATAGGTTATTTCTCAGGATTCCCATTCTGATGAGGGGTCCTAGGGTTTTTCTAATGAGGTTAAGAAGGAGTAGTCATCAACGGTACCCCATACTGAGGAGAGTACAACACAGGATTCCAATGATGCATAGGCATAGCAGACTTCTACGCCCACACATGCCTAGATTCACTTATTTAGGAAGGATATCTAAAGTTGTGTGAGGAAGAAATATGACATGTATTTGAGCTTCATAGTTATTTTTGGGAGATAGGAAGGCCTATGAGATGTATTTTTTAGGAGCGATAAATTGACTTATAGAGGATGGATCGAGTTCCACAATTGTAAGAGACATTTGGCAGATATTAGCTAGAGTATATGACTAGATTAGTTAGTTCTTATAGCCCAACTATGCTATGGGAGTTTTATGTATCTTATGAAGGCCCCGTAGTCCTTCCCATTCACCATTATCTAGGCTTTCTCATATTTTTCACAATAACCACAGCTTGACCATACACTGGTTACAGGGTTCAAAGTTGATATCTGAGAGGAGACTCTTTACATAGTTATATTTAGCCTAGATTACTTCACTCCTACATCAATAACTAAGTACAACCTTAGATTGAGGATCCCATGTAATTGATATATTATGTAGGATGCTGAGTACTGAGCATAAATAGTTCAGATGGGTAGGTGGATAGCTAGTTATATTTCACTACTGGGCGATGATACCCTATGGATAGAGGGTAAAGCTATGATCAATAAAGGCTTATTGACATTAGAGGGAGAATCACTAGTTTCATGCATGATGGTTGGTTACTTTGCTCCCATCCTAAGGCATGAGTTACATAACAAAGCCTTTGGTGAGCTGACTAATTTACCATTTCTTGGCAGTATCTATAGGATATGTGATGAGGCCGGTGTGGCTGAGTTACCAGGTATAGATAAGAGGGTACTTGCCACTGCGACTACGCAGATGAGGACTATAAAAGGTCTGGCACATCTAAGTACTTCTATGAAATCTAGAAAGCAGGAAGCAGTACCACATGCCTAGTCTGAGAGCCCAACAGTTTTTTAATAGTATGATTAGGCACATACAAATGATATAGGGTTTGGTATTGACATTGAGATTATAGAGTAGAGATATGCTCCAATTTTGAGTACTTAGGGCGAGGTGACACAATCTACTTCTTCTTTAACCCTGGCTTTGACTTTAAGGCTTGCTCGCCCATCTACTACAAATCCTATGATATGTATGATTAATCTATTGTAACACCCTGTAAAATTCTCTCCTAGTCTAAATCTTAGAGTGTGTTCTGTGAAGCAAAAATACAGTCCCAAAAGATTGAGAGGTCTCTTCCCAAGTGTGAAATACCTTTAACCATGTAGAATTTCTGTAATATTGATTTTTTTCATGTACAACATTGAATAAGCTTCCATTGATACCAAATTTTTCCAAATCCAATACTCGGGCAAAAAGTTAGGCTATTTTAGTGAGACAGTATTCTACCTGATACTTTAGCGCATCACAGAGCCAGCGAAAATGGTAATCGTCAAAATCTAGTAAGCCTCCATGATTATGGTGCAGTGCGCCAAAGTTTAATTTTAGAATTGTCAATTTCCAGTGAACCAATGTGATTCCACCACGTCGCGATACGTTTCTATTTCGCAACCAAGGTGGCAACGCGATTGCCATCACGTCGCACCATCATGCCGTTTCCCAATTGTCCAATTTCCAGTGAACTGGGGCAATTATGGCGCATCGCGCCACCATGTAAAATTGTGATTTTTCAGTTCAATTCCAAGTGCTATTTTGTCTTTTCGCACTTTTATTTAGCCTCTATATATATCTGATAAAAGGCTCTCAGGCTCATTTCCCATCTTTAACATCAAAACTAGGGTTTTACAAAATCAAAACACTTATTTCTTCTTCAAGAAAAATAAATAAAGATCAATAGAAATCAAGAGGAATCAAGAATCTCTCTAAGAACTTTTAAGAAAAGAGTTTCCCCAAGGTATGTAGATATTAATTCTTGGGTCCCTTTCATCCAAGAAGATCAAGAACCCTTTTCTAAAATTTAACAAAATTGTGTTTATGGGTATTCATGATTCATGTGAGTGGAAATTGAAGTTTCTTCTATCATTGAGTTGTGATTCATGTTTGTTTAGAAGTCTTTTAAGCTTTGACCCTAGTATATGGAATTCATGTGATGGTTATGATAAACCCTCTTCAAATTTCTTTCTATGTGATGTGTTCATCTCAATTAAGTGTAGAAATAGTTGAATAAGCAAAGCATGCTCCCCATATATGTGATAAAATGCTTATGTGAAGAGTTAGGGCCATTATAGCATGTTGATTAGGAAACCCCAATTGTGTGGAAGTTCATACATGCCAAGTGTTTGTTGAAATGCCTTAATGAATAAATTGTGGTATGATATCATGAAATCCCCAATTAGGTACAACCCATGCATGCCTATTGTTTGATGAATGCCTTAGTGAATAAATTATTCCATGATAGCATGGAATCCTAAATTAGGTATAGGCCCATGCATGCCTAGTTTTTATTGAAAGGCCTTAGCTAACAAGTTGAGACATGATGGTAGGAAATTCCCCAATTACGTGTTCTTTGATGCATACTAAGACTTTCATACATGCCTTGTGCTTGACGAGTAAATTATGACATGATAGTATAAAGTTTCTCCAATCATGTGCTATCCAATATATGCCAAGACTGATATACGTGCGAAGTACTTGATGCAAGACCTTGTTGAATGGAGTATGATCTAATAGCATGTTTCCCCTATGCTATTATATGTCTATGATTCCTTAATGCTTGTAGTGATGCCTTAGTGATTGTGATGGTGAATATATAGTCGTGATTCCTAAATGCTTAAAGTGATGCCTTGGTGATTGTGGTGGTGAATTTATGGTTGTGATTCCTAAATGCTTGAAGTGATGCCTTAGTGATTGTGATGTGAACATATGTTTATGATTCCTAAATGCTTGAAGAGATGCTTTGGTGATTGTGATGATGAATGAATGACCTTGGTTATGACTAGTCAGGAATGTTTAGGTCTTACTTTTGTGTTATCGAGTCTTAGGGGTATTTTTACCTGACAATTTAGCTATTGTCTAGATCCTTTGTTGGTTTTCATAATAAACCCAATCGGGCCATGATTCTCAAAACTCAGTGAATTATAGAACTCTATATCCTAAAATAAATAATAAACTTAAGTAATCTCAGTAATCTTCATAATCCCCATATCTCTAGTAATCTAGCCTCAGCTCTGTACTCGACTCAGATCTAGTTGTATTCAAGTGTTCAGTTTCGACCTCGATAGTGATCGAGTAATCTATTAAAACTTTGTATCTTAAGTCAAATACCATGATTTAGTAGTATTCCATTAGACACGGGGCTATGAGAATTTAGCTTAACGTAGTCAGATCAATTAAGAAATATGATCAGTATCAGATTTAGTTCAGTTTGTGTTCAGTTGAAAATTTAGTTCAGAGTGTTTTAGTTGGGAATAGGACCTAGTACTGAGTGAGGGAAGAAATGGTAACTCCCTATTAGAGAGAGGCCGAATCTCTATAAGCACTCCCTGAACAATAAAACTCTACAGCTAGCATAGAATGCAGGAGTTCCCATCAGTACAGGCTTTCACAGTTATAGAGGTTTGACTATTATATTACCTTAGGTTGACTTTTTGCGAGGGTTATCCGTTATAAAGGCTTGACCAGAGAGGTCTTTACCCATGGCACTGTATTGATACCATTCCAGCTGGGGTTACAGGTTGGACCCCACCTATGGGAGGTTGGAGCATATCGATTCAGTAACTACTTCCCACAATTGCAGTTGTAGTATCAATCTTTATAAATCAGAACTATGAGGTACAGTCATCTATCTCAGTAAGAAACTTAGATAGTTCCATTGATTCTTGACCAATTATCAAATAGGCTTGGTCTCAGATTCAGTTGTGTATTGTTGTTATGATATCCAGAGATCTCCTAATAGATAGGCTTGATCTCAATCTCAGATCAAGTTAAGTATTTTTGTTATCAGATCTAGAGATCTCCCGATAGATAGGCTTGATATCAGTCTCAAATTTAGTTGAGTATTCTTGTTATCTTATCCAGAGATCTCCAAATATATAGGCTTGATCTCAGTCTTATATTCAGTTGAGTATTCTTGTTGTCATATCCAGAGGTCTCTTGATAGGTAGGATTAATTCTAGTCACAGATTCTATTGAGTATTCTTGTTGTCAAATTCATACATGATCATTTTCTTAGCATTGATAATAGATTTCAAAATCATCCGTTAGAGAGAGGTTGATCTCTAATTCCATAAGTTGAGAGCAGTGAGCTCAGAATACAGTTATTTATGTAACTATATTAAGTTAATTAGTTATCAATATCTGATGATTCAGTGAGTCGGTATCTCAGTATTAGTAGTAAGTTTAGATAACAGTAAAGTGGTATCTTTAGTTTCAGTCTTTAGAGTTGTGATGATTATGATTATGGTTTGTGCATTCATGTATCTGTTCTTATTCGGTACTCTCATGATTATTCAGGTATGTAGCTGTTCATGCATAAGCCCTTGCATTTAGCCTTACCTTATCTGCATACTTGCTACATTTCCGTACTGATGCATTTGTGCTATGGTGTTTTATTTGGCACCATAGGTTCAGAGGCACGAGATCCAGAGTTCCCTTTGTAGTTTAGTCCCAGTTAGCAGTAGTAGATGTAGAAGTGAGTCCT
>NW_025861880.1:0-2169 GCF_002878395.1 Capsicum annuum
CTTTTTGACAGTACTGTAATTCCTCTGGGCTGTATTCCATATACCTGAGGTAAAACGCACTAGTTGTTCAAAAGAAGTATTATTGACTCTTTGCTTCAGTATACCTCCATATCCTAGATCTGAGGCATCAGTTTCAACAATCATGAAGGCATCTGGATTGGGAATGCCTAGACAAGGAAGGGTTTTTACTAGGGACTTAATCTTGACGACTGCTTTAGTTTGATCATGACCCCAAGGAGCTGGATTCTTTCTAAGGCGTCGGTAAAGAGGTTCACAGACCTGTCTGATGTTAGGAATAAAATCAGCAACATAATTTAGACTTCCTAAGAATCTTTGGAGTTGCGTTTTATCAGTAATTTCATCTGGAAATTTGGTAGAGAACTCTATGGCTCTACAGATGGGCTTTTGGCTTCCTTGATGAAGATCATGTCCTAGGAATCGGATTTATAACTAGAGAAAAGTAAATAAAGCGTAATGTAAAGATCTTGAAACAATCAATAGGAGAAAACCCAGATTCAAAGAATTTTGAACAATCATACTATGTTATTGAATTTTATTTGTTAACTTGCTTATCTTGGTTGTAGATTCATAGGTTTAATTGCGTGATTATGGTTTCCCAACATCTAATCCTTTACCTAAGTTGAACCTTACAACTACATCATTGAGCGGATATGTAGTAGTCCACTTAAGTTCTTTAAGCTATCATCCTACGTTTGAATCAAGTTTGGCTCCTAAGTACATACATGTCCTAGGTGCTAAGTTCAACTATTTATTTCATAAGAGAATAAAAACCCAAACCTGTTCATCTCCTCATTCTATCCCCTATTCCCTCTCCTGAGATCAAAAGGTAGACGATTGATATATTCTAAGGGTTGTCAATCCTTAAAATAGTTAAATCAAAGATGAAAACACAATCAGTAATGATCAGTAAAGTTAAACAATTTCAATTCAAAACTATAATACAAATTTTCTTGGCTCTAACCTCGAAAAAGGGTGTTTAGCCATTCATAGTCATAATCGTAATCACAAATTGGTAATTAACTACTCTAAACATGAATGAACTAAATTAAAATATTAAGAGACTAAAGAAGAAGTTGTAGCAGCCCTTTGCTCTAAAAAATATATCCAAAGATATGTAAAAACGTGATATAACATATATTTATAGTATATGAGCAAGCCAATTCCGTGTTGGACAAAGAAATTATCAGTTATTCAGCCCAAAACTAGGTGGGGCATCGCCCTAGATATAGCTCCACATTAGATGAGGCTAAGCCTTAGATAGAGAAACTCTCTAGGCAAGGTTGTTCCCTGCCCACAGCCCTTCTCCAGTTGGGGCGGCGCCTCAATATCGCCCTGAGCTTATTGAAGTTGCTCTCCATATTTTGGTTAAATGTTGTGTCTCCCCTCTTAGTTCCTTGTCTTGTGGTGTCTTTCCCATGGATTTCAATCCTTATTATAATCAAAATATCATATTATTCATCTTCCAAATCATCCTACAAACTCACACCACATGAATTACGAGACAAACACAATACTAAATTCATAACGACGAATCAAAATAAGAGCAACCTAGACTAGTTCATGATAATCTTCAACTTATTGTTCCAGCTGTACACTCACTCAAATTGAACTTTTCTCACTACCAACAAGTCTTTCCACTCATAATTAAACATTTAAATCATAAGAAACTCATTAAACACACTAGAATTAAACGAGATCTACTAGACAAGCACCTAGTTCAAACGAGTACCACCAGTTTTCCAAGTTGAACTTTAAATGACTTAATTAAGTACAAAATTGTTTGTAGTTCACTTTGAACATTATAAACATATGCTTTAACACTTTGACATATATTCATCTCATTATCAACCCGTATAGCACACGAATCATCCTCAAAATAAGGCTAAAAAGGCTAGAATAGCGATGCTAGAATGCATAAATACACCCAACATCAGTATGTTACACATCGACTTAGGCAAATCACCTAAGTTGAGGGTGGCTACATTAGAAAGTTTGATGCTGCATAAGATGTTGTAAGAGTTCATACAAGTGTTGTGAATGTTGGTATATTTAAAAAATGGTGCAAAGTTTAAATTGCAAAGAAGGTTACAAAAGTTATTTGGAGAAGAATACAAGGGAATCAATGGTTGTAGCCAAAGTGGTGTAAGT
>NW_025861881.1:0-1384 GCF_002878395.1 Capsicum annuum
AATGAAAGGATATTCTTGTTCAATCCCCACATACCTTGGATTATAAATTTGAGAATAAGAGACTTGATTGGAGTTTATTTCTCGCACTTTTAGGATAAAATTCTTGATGCCTTTGACTTGGGGAACTTAATTCTTGAACAACTTGGAGAAATCTATGGAAGATTCTTTTATTTCTTGGAGATGATTTGGATTTGGAAAAGAGAAACCCTAGTTCTCTAGATATTTCTTAGAAGAGATTGATGAGAAAATGAATGGCTCTTCTCTACTTGAATATATATATATAGGACCAAAATGGGCGGAAATGACCAAAATTCCTGTTTAAAAAGAGTTGAAAATTACTGATCGAGATCTGTGATGGTCGATCTGATGGTCCGTCAGAGCAACTGACAGTCCACCAGATCGTCTTTCAGTCGAGTGCCAAAACTGGGGCATTCTGCCTCGATGTGATGGTTAAAGTGATGATTTGTAAGGAAACTATCGGTCCACCAGATCATCCGTCACTTGGGGGTCAGAAATGGGACATTCTACCTCGACATGATGGTCCGTTAAATTTTTGGTGGCCCACTATTTTGGCTATCGTACGATGGCCAGAAAAAGGGGTTACTTCCTTGTCTTTATAGGACAACTGACGGTCCTCCAAGGAATTGATCAACCATCAAAACTGGGCAATTTCGGCATCGCTCAGTAAAATGGCCATAAAATCCTCATCCGATGTCGAATTTTGATGAAATTGATATTGATGGAAAGCTTATTCAATGCTCTACATGATAGAAATTAGAAATTAGAGAAATACAACACAATATAAACATCACTTACTTTAGAAGCCACCCCTATCCACTCAAAAGAAAGATTTAGGCTTAAGGAATATCGGGGTATTACAATATCTCCCCATTGGAAACATTCGTCCTCGAATGTTACCAAATAGGTTAAGAACAAGAGAAAAATGAGGACGCACAGCTAGAACCAGCCACTCGAAGGGCTTTCTTTACTCTAGACTTTAGGGTACTGCACAGAATGCATGAATCATAGAGAGAGTAACCATATAGATGAATGAACAACTGAATTATGGAAGAATAGTACCTTTGGATTGATTTGAACTCGTGAAGAAGAGATAAGGGTACTTGGCTCGCATGTCTGCTTCAGCCTCCTAAGTAGCGCCCTCGACTGATTGATTTTGCCACAAAACTTTAACCAAGAGAACTTCCTTGTTCCTTAGTTTTTGTACTTGATAATCTGGGATCTCGACTGGAACTTCATCATACAAAAGGCTATCCTGCACATCAAAGCTTTCTGACGGATCAACAACAACAGAGTCACCAATGTGCTTCTTTTGAAATGCGGAAGATAGGGTGGACAACTGGCAACTCTGTAGTCAACTCAATCT
>NW_025861882.1:0-3393 GCF_002878395.1 Capsicum annuum
TGAATAGTTTCAGTAAACAAACATAATAAATATAATCAATTGCAACGGCTACAGTTGATGAGTAAGTATATAATAAATTTGCTTAGAAATATATCTTTAAAATGTAATATGTTCAAATATAATAAATCATACTAAACATTGATTATACTCATAGATAAATTTAAATATAATATGTTTTCTTCTCTGAATAACTTTGAATAATTTCGGTAAACAAACACAATAAATATAGTCAGTATATAATAAATTTGCTTAGAAATATTTTTTTTTTAAAAAAAAAAAGAGGTACTATAGCGTATTCTCAAAACTAATTAAAATAAATCATATTAAAGCTAAATGGATACATGTTAAACAAAAAAGTTCAAAACATAATAGTTAATCAAAAAATAAAATCGGGTAAGCTAAATTATTGCCACAGCAAGTCCTCGGCCAAATAACAAACTAATCAAGATTGGAGACCTAATTCAATCTTTAAAAGTATCATCTATCCATCGCTTGTCTTTATGAATCTATATTCGCCACGTTGAAATCCATTATCAAATTTCTAATAAGAATAATTCGCTTATGGAGAAACAAAATTAAGTATCTGAAACAAAACATGAAAATTGTAATAGAATCTATAACTTTTTGAAATGAATTTCTAGTGTTACTTTGATTTAGTACAGATGATAAAGAATATACATAGTTATATTAAAGACTCGAAAGATTCAGAGAAAAGAAATTTGAGCAAAATAAATTAAGAGAGTTTAACACTTTTTTTTTTTTTTAGTTCTTTCTTTTAATTTATTTGCATTCACCCCTTCTCCGTTGGTGGAACAATAGAAATACTATACTGTATATAGAAAGACGCATTTTTTAGGGGACCATCCAAAGCAGAAAGATAGTAAGGCTTAGTGAAATTTAGTAATGGTTCTCAAATGCATCCCATTCTTTTATATATGATAAGATGTAAAAGAAATTTCTAAACAGTTAGAGAATCAATTTAAGTAAAGAGAAATTCACTATTTTTTTCAAAAATCAAAAGAAGATTATATATAAATAGTTTTAAAAACTCCTCAGTTTAAAGATACCCACAATCGCATACCTATTATGTTTTCATCATCTTCACTTTTGCCTGTTTCATCAGTCAAATTCAAATAGAATCATCTCAAAAGGATGACTGTGAAATTATGTCTATTTCAAGATCCTCCAACGTCGCAACAGTTTCCACGGAAACTCCCATAGCAGAAGTCTCTCTTGCACATAGATGAATTAAAAAGAAAAACTGTTTTATCCTATAAATATATGGTCAAATAACGTCTTTTTTATTATTTGGGATAAAGTAAAGAAGTTGTAACTGTTTTGAACTCAAAATATAATTTTTGTTTGAAAACTTAATTTTTTGACGTATAGATATGTACAGTTACTCAAAAAATTATACCTTCCAAATAAATAGTCCTACATGTCTTGGATTTATTTCTCACGTTTTTAGGAGTGAATATTTTTATCTTTTAAAACGCAAATGTAAATTAAATAAGCAACATAAATGGATAAACTTAGAAATTTTGCGCAGTCCCAACTTTTTGTTGGGTTCGAAATCAAGAGGCATCATGCGGAAGCTTAAAGTTTACAAACCAAGATGGTGATAATTCAGATGACAAATAAAAATATACTAAAAACATATTATTGAATATAGTTTGGCCAATTGACCTACATATTAAAAACTAATATTATTAAAAAACATGAAAACAATGGGGAAGTCTCTCCTAAACAAGACTCTTTTCAGGACTACATTGTGAATGTTATTGTGTTATGTTACGAGAAGGGGTCTTTTATTTATAGATGTCCAAAGAATTTCCTCCAAGAAAGAGATTAGTCAAATATGAAAAAGAATTATATTTTTTTCTTTCAGAAAAAAGTAAAAGTAATTATGGTAACTTTTATTTTCCTTCTAATAAAAAGTAAAACTTAAATATAGTAAGAAAATCAAACAAAAATCCTAACACTTTTTTTATCTTCTAATCTTTCCGCAAAACTAAGCAATAAAAGTATAGAAAAAAAATAAACTAAGTGTAAATGTAAATTTAAATTTCTTTTAAAAATATAAAAATGAAAATTAAATAATAATTAATTCTTACCTAATTAACCAACTTTTTCTAAAAGAACACGTGTCATATTTTAAGGTTACCACTTGGCTTATTGTAGAGGCTTTGTCCTCTCTTTTTAATAATATATAGATTTAAGATATTTTTGAGCAAAAAACTAACAAAGATTATTTTTGCTCTATTTCGGATAATTCAAGAGCAATTTTTGGCTCTTTTCCGTTAAATAAATAAAAATACATCGTGTAATGTCTAATAACTTCAATTTCTAGATTGAATAGTCCCTTTTATCTTTCATTCTTAGAAAGTTTATAGATGACTATTCTCACATCGTATTAAATCAGTATAATTTTAAAAAAAAAAAAAAAACGCTCACATTAAATTAACTTTTCTTTTCAGCTATCAATACGTGACTCGGATTGTACTTCCTAACAACTACCTTTTCATAGCTAACAAGAAAGGACCAAAGGCAACTTCCACTAAAGTTCATTGATTATTCATAGATGTTTCAAGGAAATTACTCCTCCATCGAATTCAAATTTCACAATTTAATTTATCTTTGAGTCTTTTCCAAGTAATTTAAAGTCATTTTACTCATTATTACCTACTATATATCTTTCATAATAAAGTCTATAAATTAAACTGCAAAACTCAAACATTGAACCTCACCAATCTTCATCAATAGACGCAGAACTAAGATTTTAAGTTTATGGGTTCTGAATTCAAGTAAAGGTATCGTTTACTAAGTTTTAAATAAATTGTGTAGACATATAGTAAGTTGATTTTTAAACAAAAATACTCTTTTAAATTATGTATACATAGCAAGTTGATTTCTAAACAAAAATACTCTTGTAAATTTTGTATACATAGCAAGTTGATTTTTAAACAAAAATATTCTTGTGAATTATGCATACATAGTAAGTGATTTTTAAACAAAAATGTTCTATTAGTATACATCATGTATACATAGTAAGTTGATTTTTAAGCAGATATACAAAGTTTGAGCCAAAGTTGCTGAATTCTGCCGAACCTGATCATCATCATTAGAAGACGAATAGGAAGAGGAAGAACTATGGTAGCTCACAGCGATCGAGCAAATCCATCAGAAACCGTAGCATGTCATTCATCGTCAATGATATACATTTTCCTTTTGATGGCATTTAACATTTTCGGGACAATCTATAGAGCGTATATTCACGAGCAGTATTCACTCTTAGCTTTCATCTTATTCGTATATATCACCTTCTTTTTACTAGTGTATCTCTCGTATGTATATCGTGGTTTTTCATCGAAGGAAAAGTCATTGCATAAGGAC
>NW_025861883.1:0-1094 GCF_002878395.1 Capsicum annuum
AAAGTTTAGGATTAATTTTATTCTATGTTTAGTATAAGGTATTACTTTATCTCGAAATTATTTTATTTCACCATTTGTACTAAAATGATGGGATTGCTATCCCACGGAGAGGGAGGAATAAAATAATTCCATTAAATATCACACCTTGGATGTCCTTACTTATCTCATTCGGTGTACCAAACGACCAACCCCTGAGAGAATTCAAAAAATAATAAAAAAGAATGTATACTTGAGATTTGAATTTAGAACTTTAAAGTGAATTTTGAACCTCCTAAATCATTGATCTTACTCATAATAGACTATTTATGGGATTACAAAAAAAACTATATATCTACAAAGTTTGGCCAGCCACTCTTTCTCATATTTCTCTTCTTCTTTTTTTCAACTTTTTCATTTTGTTCACTTTTTTGAATTTAACAACTCCTAATTAATCACAACTAACATATAAATTTTGTACTATGGCTAGGTCTGTCTGGTTGTTGCATATATTGAAGAATTGATGTCTAGCTATTTAGTTTTTTTTTTTTTTTTCCAATCCCCTAAACAATAGATTAGTATAGGATCAATAGTTTAGGAGGTTCAAAATTCACTTTAAAATTTTAAGTTCAAATTTCAAGCATACATTTTTTTTTTAACTCTCTTAATGAAAATCCTCATTTTTTCATATATGGTTTTCTGAAAATATTTTTAAAAAAATTGAAATTTGAAAAATATCAAAAATTATTTTTATTCTTAAGTTATTCCAAAAAATTCAAAAACACCTTCAATTTATATTTATAATCAAACACAACTTTAATTTGTAAATATTACTTTTTATTCTGAAATAATTTTCTTATAGAATACCCTCACACAACTATTATTGGGCGAGCCTCACCCATATTAAAATTTTCCTACTCCTTATATCTGAAATTTACTGCTTATGCTAAAGAGCTCCACTTCGTGGTCCTGTCGTCTCATGGTAATCATGAACTATCGCATATGTACTGTGCATTGACCTGATAATTACAATCTTCAGTGTTGGCCTCTAGCAACTGTTTATCAAATAGCTACTGTAGCCTCGAGTATATGTCACAATTTTTCAACCTATTTACGAA
>NW_025861884.1:0-2032 GCF_002878395.1 Capsicum annuum
TTCAAAAACTTCAAAAACTAAGTAAAATTAATTCAAAAATAGAAAAAGTATTTATAAAAATATAAAAACATTAGGAAAATATTTCCAGCACATGAACTAATCTTAAACCAACAATTGAGTGCATATTTGTACATATAACGTAATGGTATAAAATATATAAATGTAACGATATTAAATAAAAGATTGAGAAAAATAAAAAAATAATGTGGGGACATTAAAAAAATTGCCCAGAATGATACAGATAAGTAACAACCCCAAAATATAAATATCAGAATGAAATAACCTTAAACTAACAATTGTGTGCATATCTGTACGAATAACGTAACTATATAAAATATTTAAATTTAAGGATATTAAATAAAAATTTGAAAGAAAGGGGACGGGACATTAAGAAAACCATCACAACATATGAGGTAACATTAAAATATATTTAAAATAAATAATTAGAGCGGATATGGAAAAAGAATGTGCATGCAACGGTGAGGAAGATGGATGAACGTCAGAAAATTATTAGGGTGATCGAACATAGTTTTATGATCTCTTGATTTTGGCACGGTGGTTCCTTGCTGCCATAATGTCATAGTGCCATGGTCCAATGGTGCCACGGTGCCACGATGCCTTGGTTCCTTGGCTCTATGGTGCCATGGTGCCTTGGTGCCATGGTGCGACGATGTCGCGGTTCTATAGTGCATAGGTGCCACAGTGCCTTTCTATATTGGTACATTGGTGCCATGGTGCCATGGTGCCATGACGACACAGTGCATTGTTGACATAGAGCCATTGAGCCATGGTGCCTTTGTACCTTAGTGCCACGGTGCCTTGGTATCAATGTGCCATGGTGCCACGGTGCCTTGGTGCCATGGTGCCACGGTGCCTTACTGCCCGGTTCCATGGTGCCTTGGTGTCTTGTTGCCACGGTGCCTTGGTGCACAGTACATCGGTGCCATGGTGCCACAGGGCCTTGGTGTCATGGTCCCTTGGTGCCTTTGTGCCTTGGTGCATTGGTACCATGTCACCTTTGTGCCTTGGTTCCTTGTGCCTATGGTTATTTGCGGGCGATGGTGTTAGGATTGGGTAATTTATGTGTCTGTTGCCTTCCTTGGATGTGGTAGACATTTCTCATGCTCCCTCTCCGAAATCAAACTCTAATTCTCTTTCACCTGTCACCACCATGGTAGGCCACTTGCCTACTATCGAAACTTGATAGGACAGAAATTTGAATGATGCGTTGCTGGCACGATGGCCATGCCATCCGTCGAGTGTCATGAATCATCGCAGCAACAGAGAGAGCCCGCTTTGACCTTTTATCTAATAAATGAATCCCTTCCAAAAGTAGGGGTTTGTTGCACGTATTAGCTCTAGAATTATTACATTTATCCGAGTAGTAGATACCATCAAACAAACTATAATTGATTTAATGAGCCGTTCGCAGTTCCACAGTTTGAATTTGTTCATACTTACACATGCATGGCTTAATCTTTGAGACAAGCATATGACTACTGGCAGGATCAACCATGTAGCATTCCTCATCGATGTCGGCGTTACATGAGCCCAACCTACCCGTGAGGGCGCAGATGGATTCAAGGAGAGCACGATCGTCGTTTGCAAGGAGCATCGTACAAGGCAGATAGGAGTCAATATAGACCCCATGCCCACTGCATCTACCACATCAAAGAATCCTGACCGCCACTTATGGACCATGATCGCACGACAATGCGAGGAAGGCGTGGGACACGAGGGCATCCTTTCGATTCACCCCGCGCATGAAATGCAAAGGGCGAAAGGTAATCGATAAAACTTGATAATGCTTGGGCATTAGGTATGCAGCACAGGAAACCGACTTCAAGCAAATATAAATTACGCTTGCCCCACGATTGAGATGGCAGGCGGGTCGAAAATTATGCACGGGCGCCGCCCACGGCGGCCGCCGGCGCTCGCCACGGATTCATTAAGAAAATATTTTTTTCAAATATCATTTATGAAAATTCAAAAACTTCAAAAACTAAGTAAAATTAATTCAAAAATAGAAAAA
>NW_025861885.1:0-4059 GCF_002878395.1 Capsicum annuum
GGTAATACGTTCCATTCATAAAATCCTTGTGGTACCGTAAATGCGGTTAATTCTTTAAATTCTTCTTCTAGCTTTAGGTGGTAAAATCCTGATTTACAATCGAATTTGCTAAAATAATTATATCCTTGTATTTGTCTTATTTTTAATATTTTATTTGGTATTGGATAATTATATATTATAGTTTTTGCATTTAAATTTCTATAATCAATTACCATCCTAGTTTCAGAGCTAGAAGGAGACGTTGGGACATTCCATAAAACCAATCTAGATAAAATTTATTGGGGAAATAAACTAAATAAAAACTAAGAAAATTGATTCCAGATAGTACTAATTAAATAAGATGAAGAACAAATAAGGTTTGGGCGGATCTAGTACCATACATATGTGTTCATTTGTACACACTAACTTTTAATTTAAACTTAAATTTATTTGTGTTAAACATATTGAAATTGCTAAAAATATTAAATTATCAAGCTAGAACTCAAACGACAGGAGTTCGAGCAGCACTAAATCTTGAATCCATAAAATAAAAATACCAAACCAGTACGTGCTCTATCAATCTCACCTAGATGGCGATACACCAGCTTAATAATTACTTGACACGGGAAAAATCTGAGGATATGTCGACGTAACCACCTCCTCCAATGGTTTACTCCTGTTGGACTTTGCAGTAGAATTAGGATGTAAATGCTTCATACACATCACTAAAATTACATAAAGCAGAGAAACTGTAAAGAGTAGTACAAGTACGACCAACATAATTTGGCCATGGACAGCAAAACTATGATCCTTCCCAGAAAATTTTCCATGTGGGGCTATGGATGGTGAAAACTGAGAGGAAGACATCTTTAAAAACAAGTAAATATAATAATGATGAGAGAATTTTTCCTGGTAGGCTTTAGATATCTATAATATAGTAAGTACTAGTATCTTGGTTGGGCGGACGGGGATCTAGAGTGCGGGAGGGTGCATCCCAAATTCCCTGTGAAAATATAACATTCTACATATAAGGTAATTTTTTTTATATATGTGTGAATTTATATACTAGTTTAGGTGTATGCACGCGTATACCTTACTTTAGTGAGTTCAAATGTTACGTAAAATAGAAAATTTATTTATATAATAAAAATGAATATAATAATTAAATTCAACATATTTTGAATTTGTAAAGATGGAGAATTTATCTAATTAAACCTAACCGTTACAGAAAATAATTCTCAAAGCCAATCGATATTCATTTATCACCTGTAAACTGCAATAAAACAATACGATAATAGAGATATCAAATGTTACAATTAAATCTAACTTTTACACTAAAATTTCCTCAAAGCGTCTGACACTCATCGACCACCTGTTAACTATAACAAAATAATACAATAATAGAAATAATCAAAATAATATAACTATACCTAATCTTTACACAAAAAAAATTCTCAAATCACAGATATCAAAGCAATACAACTAAACTTAACCCTTACCTAAAAAAATTCTTCAAAGTCGACCGGCATTTATCTACCACCTGCAAGCTACAATAAAATAATATGATAAAAGAGATGTCAAAATAATACAATCAAATTTAAACTTTACATACAAAATTTCTCAAAGTCGATCGATATTCATCTACGACCTGTAAACTACCAAAAAATAATAAACTAATAGAGATATTAAGACAATACAATTAAACCTAATCTTTATCCGAAAAAAATTCTCCAAAGCTAACCGTCATTCACTACTAGAAAACATTAAATTTCCGACGGCAAATGTAATCGGAATGTAGTCGAAAATTAAGGTATTTCCGACTACTTTCCGACTACTTGTGGTAGTTGGAATATAGCTTGTTGGAAAATCATTTTCGACTACTGTAGTCGGATATTTCCAACTACTTTAGTCGAAAATGTAGTCGGATGTTTAATAAATATTTATTTAATAATTATAAAATTTTTGACTACTGTAGTCGGAAATTTAATAAATATTTATTTAATAATTTTAATTATTCCGACTACCGTAGTCGGAACTTTAATAAATAATTATTTAACAATTTTAATTATTCTGACTACCATTGTCGGAAATTTAATAAATAATTAGTTAATTATTTTAATTATTCCGACTACAGTGGTCAAAATTTAATAAATAATTATTTAATAATTTTAATTATTCCGACCACTGTAGTTGAAAATGTAATAAATAAATATTTAATAATTATAATTATTTGGACTACCGTAGTCAGAAATTTAATATATAATTATCTAATAATTTTAGTTATTTCGACTATTGTAGTCGAAAATTTAATGAATAATTATTATTTCATAAATAATTATTTAATAAATATTATATTGCATTAGCTTACACTGCTTTCAGATTATAAATAATAACTAATGTATTTTTCACAATAGGATCAAACACGATAAAAAATTATAAATACAACCACTTTAAACTATTCAAAACAAACATCAAATCAAATAGTTTAAACATCTAAATGTCACAACCAAAAATAAGAACAACAACTACAATCTAATTATCATCAGATTCATTATCTTCCTCGTCATGAAATAGTTGCGGCATGTGCTTCTTAATCAACTCCTCTAATTTATCAAATTTAGCAAACCTAGCATCGTTAACTGCACATTTCTGCGTCAATTCCACAATTTGTTTTGTCATCGCTTTCATTTCTTCCACAGTTTGCAAAGTAGAAGAGGAACTGGAAAACAACGGAGTACTCGAGGATTGGAGAACTCTTGTCCCGTAGGTTCTACCTTTCTTTGAACCACCTACCGCAGTTGTCCACATATTATTCATCTTTTCAGATGATGGTTGGACCATGGTACTATCCTCTGAAGTAGGTTTGGGTTTGACGCCACTTTTCTATGTTTTTTTGAAATTCTTCCTGAAAAAAAAATTATTTGTCATTACGTAAACAAGCAAAGTTGAGTAATAATAAAACAATGTATGTAAAAGTTATTATCTTACATATGCAATCCTAGTACGCGGTTCGACCCAATCTCCTCTTGTACCATCCTTGTTTTTCTTCCTATGCGTCTCTTCGTAGACCTCAAGATAAGGGAGCTCTTTTCCCCCATTTTCATATTCCTGCAAAATTAGATGAATATGACAATGGTGTTAATCATAATTATGAAAATGGTGTTAATGGTGCTGAACTAAGTCTAGATGATCCTACCAATGGTGCTGAGTCATAAAACAAGATTAGTTTCCAAAGGTTACTAACAGGTTGGGGATATTGATTTAATTGGAAAAAGTTGGTATGGTAAGGTAAGTATTAAATTACAAAGCAATATTCATACCAAAAGTTGACTAATAAATTTAAAAAAAATTGAAGTGAATGAGTCTAAAAGAGAACGTCACTGTAATTGATTACCAAAACACCAAAAGAAAGAAAAACAAGTCCATTTTTTACTAGAAAAAAGCTATCATGAATCTCCACTCCATACTATAACTCTTCCTCTTATTATCATCATCATCTGTGCTACTCCACACTTAGTTCTTGAAGTTTTTTTTTTCACTTTTCATACCAAAAGTGAGCCCATTTACTGCAGCAACAGCAGCATCTGCAGTTAAGGCAACAGTGACCCAGACAAGATAAAGGTCGAGATAAACTTAAGAGCCCAAGCTCAGGTCTTTATATGGCAATTAATAACAATGAAATATTAGCTGAATAATATCTATTAGAAACAAAAAGGTGACTATTGAAAACTTTGAGTAAGCAAATAGAGTAGCTAATATGAGATTAATTCAATACAATATGCTCGGTTACTGAAATTTTAAACTTATTATATATACGTTGTTGCATAAAACTAAAAAAGTACAGTTTCAATAAAATGGAAAAAGAAAAATAAATCAAATATATGTGACAATTGTAACATTGTAGCCAACAATTATATTACCAGTAACTTTGAAGTTAGGTCAGCTCCAACAGTAAGAGGATCATCCATACATCATCGACAAAGATCCAAATGAGGTAACCCAATTAATTGTTGGTTCTATTAGCTTGCATTGCGTTATTCGCACTGAACTTGGGTTTAATTATTTGATCCACTGAGTTTG
>NW_025861886.1:0-2071 GCF_002878395.1 Capsicum annuum
GTTTAATTTAATAAATTGAATTGATTAAATTTGAATTTCATGTGAAGGAAAAGGATCTAAAAGAGCAATAAAACTAGAATAACAAAAATTTGATGTAACTGGTAAAATTTCATTTTAGAATCGGACAAAGAATATATTTTGTGAGAAATCTATAATTTTAAAGTAATGAATGAACACATGCAATATAATATTTTAAAATTTTATAAATTACAATAATTAGCAATTTAAATAATTTTAAAAACACATAGATAATTTAGTTAATTTCAAATTATATTTGTGTCACATAAATTGGGACAAAGACGTTACTCCATCCGTCCATTTTTACTTATCTACTATACTACAAAAAATAAATGTCCAATAATACTTAGCCAGTTTGAAAAATCAAGATCAAGATCAAGACCGCAAGATTCAAGAGCAAGCCTAAAAAACCTAGAATTCAAGCACAAGTAGTCATATTTGTTTTAAGAAGCTAAGAGAGACTCATCAATTTGAACCATATTTGTGGTAGAATTATTTTTCTTTTTTTCTATATTTAAAATAGTTCCATGTTTTAAAAGTTAATTCTTTACAAAATTATTGATTGCATTCTTATTACGTACTTAAAACTTTTAAAAATTTGATAATTCTTAATTCATTCTTATTCTAACTCTTTTATTTTTTATTTCTAGATTTTTTAAATCTTCTTAAAATCAAATTTAATTGATTTATAATTCTTAAATTAATGAAAAGCATATTAGTTATCATTAATTCTAATGACTTGTAATAAGAAAATGTTTTATCATAAATATGTTAATTAATTTTCAACTCTTAAATATTAGAAAAAAATAGTGAAAAGACGATTTGTTCTAAAGTAAAGACTTTTAATAAAGGGCAAAAAGTTCAACCAATATTTCTAGGGCCCTTCACATATTTCATATATTATAGATTTTATATATATATATAGAGAGAGAGAGAGAGATTATAGATATACATAATTCCGACAAAAGAAGTATTAGCTCGAACATATTGTATGTACAAATATGTAGTAAGAAACTTAAAGGAATTAAATAGGACCAACATGAATGAGAAACAAAATTTTAAAAAACAAAAACAAAAACAAAAACTATAGCAGGAATAATCATCAATAGCAAATTAAAGATTTCTCTTATAAAAATCAATTGAATATATTATTATGCTCAGTCTTCCCTACTTCTTTTTTCACCCTAATTTGTGTCAATTACCTTAAAATAATTGATGTCCTCCCTCCCTTCTCTCACTTTTTGTTATTTATGTTTCAAGAATTTTATCAGTTGATCTAATTATATTTATGCACTATAGAAGCACAGAAAAACAAACAACTTGGAACAAAGTTTCTTATTTTGTTGTTAGCGTGGCCTGCTGAAATTAAGGCGCATACGTGGATATGGATTCTTTAGAGACGTACTTGCTCAAGTTTACTGTTAACACAAGTAGGTGCATGATAATTGCCTCTGTTGCTAGATATATCTGTAATTTTCAGTTAGCTTGTATTCTGTAATCTTAGTTTACTTCCATAGTCGTAAATCTGAAGGACTGGACACAAAGATCACATTCATTTCTTGTCAAATATTTACACCCCGCTTCATATCAAGTTTACTCATTGGCATTGACGATTACTTCTGTACTGTTGGAGCTACTAAAACTCATATCTCTAGGTCAGCTTTCCTTGTTTCAACTAGGCTCATTTTCTCAGAGGGTTTAGAGAAGCAAATTGGTGAAAAATATTTTTCTGGTATTTTCAACTATAAGAATCTGTTACATGGTGAATATGACATTTTAGGCAATATTTTGAATCAGGTCTTGTTCTCCTCAGATAAATGTCAAGATTAAAATTATTGTTGGTACACTGCATGGAGCTATGGCTGGTGAGGCAATAAAGTCGCTGGATAATTGGGTTGTTTTGGACAAGTAATTTAGAAACTGCAAGGTGTAACATATTTAGGGTGTTGATTTTTCCTATGGCCACTCAACTAACAATTAGTATCTCATAAAGCCATATCACTTCTAGATTTAAATGTGATTGTCTGAGATAATAACAATTAATTGAGTAACC
>NW_025861887.1:0-34878 GCF_002878395.1 Capsicum annuum
TTTTGAAGTCGTGAGATCATACGAAATAGTATCCCAAGGGTGATACAAAAACTATTACAGAATGAGATGGCTATACGAAGGGAAAGAGAGAAGAAAACTAAAAGAGTTCAAGTCTTTTAAGATATCTCCGGTATTTTAGTTGCTAATTTTATTTATTTGTTTGAATTTAAACATGTAGAACTGAAAAACTATGTAGAAATCTCGAATTGAAAAGTTTTAGCTATTTTAGCAGATTCTCTCTGTGATTCTTGGGGAGAGATTGGTTAAAGTTTATTACGAGATTTGACCTAGCGAGCCTTTTTTAGGTGTATATAAGTCGTCTAAAATATTTATGGGATGATTTTCATCATTGAATTACCGAAGTTGTTTATTATCTTTATAAAATATATTAAGTTGGTTCTATCTTTTTATATGAATTTCATTTATTTATTTAAGTTTACTAAGACTTAATTAAAAGCTATCATTAAAATACACATTAAGAAATTAATTTTTAATTTTGATCAAATTTAGTTCGTAGATGATGATCGGATTCTTATGCGTCCTTTCGATTTTACACTAATTATGAAACCTTTATGTGAATTGATTTTCTTAAATGTAGAAGTTGGATACACAATTTATAAAAATACCTGTACGATTGTCTCTTAATAACAGACATGACATCAAAAAACATTATTACTGACTTAAACAAAGGTAAAAACTAAATGATGATAATTACTAAAACTCAAGAGGGGGGAAGGGTGAATTAAAACTTTTTTTCGAGTCAACTAACCAGTCTCGTTAGTCGACTCCCCTGCAAGTTAGTATAAGCAATAAACTTGAAATAAATTAAAAGCAGGAAATAAAGTGTAAAGAAGGACTGAGAACTTTATACTGATTCGGATTACCAATGTGCTGCATATTCCAGTCTCCTTAGGTTGCAAGGGTTTCCTTTAGAGCTTGATGAAAAATTTGAGTTACAACATAAATGGACAAGTCCTAGATCTCAACTTAACATTGTCCAGTTCCTATGAAACAACCTCAACCAGTATAACTAAGGATTGATTCTATTTTTTTCTTCCTGTAACTATTGCAAACTGAAAGAATTACAAAGCTTTATGAAAATTTAAAAATGAGACAAAATTATAGTTCCAGTAAAGTTGCACATCGATTCTTCTGTCTTCAATGCATTTATAGAATTTTCATCTTCTGATACTTCTTTGCTCTAAAAGAAAAATTCAAGAAAGTTTCTTAAAATCAAGTATTTGTATTGATTCCTTGATTGAGGGTTCACATCATTAGCATGTTTATACTATATATGTTCGTGCGTATGAAATGGTATTTCTTTTCTAGATTAATGGTCCATATTCATACACGTCCATATCATATATGTTCGTGTAGAGAAATGATTTCTTTCCTTGTTTGGTCTTCATGAGATCTTGCCTCCGTGATCAATGCTCGATTAATGTTGATTAATTGGTTGTCAGAGTTTTTAATTTCTCTTCTTGTGAGGATCTTTTGAATCTTTAATTGAGTTCCTTCTAAATTTAGTCAAAGATCTCCATTGATTGCTCATTTTGAAAATATCTTCTGATTCCCTACTTTGAGCTCCTCCGGGGTTGGTCTTTCATATTTATTTTGTTAGTTTGTCATTATTAAAATATATTAGGAAATTATAGGAGGCTAAGAATTACAACATTTGAAGTCATAAAATATAGTATGCACTGAAATAGCAAAATGCTCTTGAATGTATTAACCATGTTTTAAGTCAATCAGAAGAGGGTAACACTACACAACATATAAGAAACCTTGAAGCTTATAAGGATTGAAAAAAAGCTAATTTCACTGCACGTAGAATCATTGTTAGTTCTGTGGTTAATGACCTCATTCAAAAGTGTGAAGAATTTCTACTACTTATGCCATTTGGGTACACTTACGAGGAACATATGGGGGTACTGCTATCACTCGCCTCAGACAGTTGGTTGTCAAGTTTGACACTTACAAGAAAGGTCATGATCAAAACATCAAATAATACCTTGGGGTGATATCAAATATGATAGCTCAACTTAAAAGTATTGGTCATGTTCTCTTTGATAAGCAACAGGTTCATGCAGTGATCCGGTATTTTCCTAATGTAGGGTACATTTGAAAGTTAACTTAACCCACAATGATAACATCAAAACTTTTTCTGATGTTACCCTTCATGTTGAACTTGAAGACGAACAACTTGGTGCTGCTAAAGCTGCTTCTAATGCATTTATGGTAGATTAAAGTAGTAAGAAGTCTTCAGACTTCAAGTACAAGAATAATTGAAAAAAGAATGAAAAGGGTAAGAGATCAAAGAAGGACTCTCTGAGAAAAAGAACAAACCAATTTAAGAAAGAAAAAAAAAATTTTCAAGAAGAAAGACAAGATCAAGATGAAGTGCTACAATTGAAAAGTTATGGGGAATTTTGCTCGTGATTGTCCCGAACAAAAAAAGGTATAATTTCTAAATGTATCTCTATGTGCTATATATGTTTCTACCACTTCTTTATTAACCAATCTTATCTTATGTGGATTGTAGACTCAGGAGCCACTGATTATATGAGTTGAGATCGAGAAACGTTTATGGAGTAGTTGAGATCGAGAAATGTTTGTGGAGTTTTGATTGAGTTTCACCTTGATCAAGGAGGATTTATATAGAAAAAATAATGCAAGACTTGAAGTCAAAGAGATTGAAACTTGAAAAAAAAACTTACATGGAGATCGGTCTTTGATGTTGCATGGCATCTTATATGCTTCAGTGATTTAACAAAATTTAGTATATGTGTCTGTTCTTTTAGATATTGGTTTTTATTTAATTTTAATCGTAACGGTGTAAGAATAACTCTAGATAATGTTTGTTATAATTTTGAACTTCGTTATGATTGCTTTATTATTTTAGATTGTAATCCTTCAACTTATGACTATTATGTTGACTGTTGTGTAATATCTTGTTATTATAGTAATAATAATGTTGATATGCTTAATTGTCATGCTAGATTGGGCCACATAGACAAAATCGAATGAATATATTAGAAAAGGAAGGGCATCTAAGTTCTTTATCCAAAACTGATATGCCGAATTGTGAAAATTGTCTTGCTGGAAATATTACACTTAAATTATTTGGAAAGACTAAAAGAGCTGAATTTCTTTTGTAATTAATCCATTTGATATATGTGGTCCAATGAATGTGAGGGAAAAGTGTAATGCCCCGAGAGTACACCCTGGACATCACACGGTGCTTACGATCCCGAAGGACTACAAGCTAACCCATGACTAATATCTGTTGTGAGCACTAGATAATATTACTAAAATAAATATGGAATTAGGCTGAATTTCCATAAGGTTCAAAATATCTGAAATACTGATAAAACATAACATCTGATAAAACATCTGAAAACTAAACACTGTCTGAACTAGTCTAGTCTGAAAGCCTCTAACTGAACTGTCTGAATATGGAGTTGATGGGATAAGCCCCTAGCTAACTTCAACTAATGAACTACTAATAAACTAAAATACTGAAATAAAAGCACATCCTCGATAGATGAGGATACACTACAAAATCTACGACTGCTGACTGGATCTGCCTAAGCACAGTCGGGAACCTGAGCGTTCGAACCTATGATACGAGACATCATAGCGCAAAGAAAGAGTATGCGTCAGTACGTGGAATGTACTAGTATGCTAGATGAGGTAAGCTTGAATACAAGGGTTCATATGCATGAACAGTAACTGACTGAATGATATAGAGTAACTAAATATGAGAGTACATGGATAACTGAAACTACTGTAAATATTGAGCATGTAATACTGTGCATATATGTATACTATAATTGAGCTTTTCTAAAGCTAAGTACTGAGTTTTGATAACTGAGTAACTGATATCTGAAGTTACTAATAACTGAATTACTAATACTGAGTGATTTGTACTTGACAGTCCTGATTTTGTAGAACTAAACTAAATTCTAAACTGAGACTATGGGAGATAATCATCTAACTGACATGCCCCAAATATAAGCTGATAGGGGTCCAACCTATGACCTCAGTTGGAAAGGTGCTAATACCGTTCCATGGTTACTAACATTGGCTGTGTGGATTCACTAAACTGATATAATGTCCAAAGGACTAAGGGTGTCAAGCCTGAACTGACGGGTGACCCCAGCGAGATAGTCAGCCTAATCTGACAGATGACTACTCATATCCTACGCTGGCTATGTAGTTTAGGAGTATAGAAACCGATATTAATGACTCTGCCTATCTGACAGGGAAGCCTCCATCCCTGCACTCGCTCGGTGCTAAATCCTACTCACAACTAAAAGATACTGAGATACTAGACTGTTCTGAGTTTAATGACTGATACCTGACTATTCTGATAATACTCATAATATAATCTGAAGACTATTCTATAATATACTGAGACAAGACTAAATAAACAGTTATGGGTTTCGGGTATTGAATACCCCCAAGACTCAAAACAATAATACTGAAAAGATACTAAAGCTTAGGGGACAAAGCATGAAGGTTTTTATTAAATCAATCACTCTTGTAGGTATTTTATCAAACACTTATAGTTCATGGTTCAAAACAATTATAGAAATGTCCTAAAACATATAGAAATAGCATGAATCTGACATAATAGAGTTAAATCGTGGTCTTGTTCAATAAATAACAACATTAAAACATGTTGGATTAAATAATAACAATAATTTCATGGTAACATAGTATAAAATCATAGTTCATGGAGATTCATAGGTGAAATCACAATTTAAAACATAATAACTTGAAAAGATCACAATTTTATAATTTAAAAGGGTTGCTTGGATTGCATGGATGAACATCTAATATACCTGAGAAGAAGAGTTCTTGAAAGTTCTTGGAGAGATTCTTGAGGATTGACCTTGATTCTTGAACTAAGGTTTTTGCCTCTTGAGAGAGAATGATTTAATTTGAGGAAAAACTGAACGAATAATGATGTAACTAGGTTTATTAGGGTTGAACTTCGTTTAAAAGATGACTAGGGCTATGGAAAAAGACTTAAATACCCCTGGAATGATTTAAAAACTCAAAACTTAAAACTGGAAATTAACTGAAAAATCCTGATCTGGGCTCTTGGCACGACGTGGCGCTATCGTGTCGTGTCACTGGAAAGTGGACAACTAGAAATTGGACCATCAACGCGATGCGGTGGAATCGTGTTACCCCTTGGATGCGACCTGGAAGTTCACTGTGACGCGGTAGGATCGCGTTGGTGTATTGGAAACTGACAAATATGAAAATAAGTTGTGGCACGACGCACCGATATCATGGTACCTCACTGGAAACTGACAATTACCATTTTTACATGCTCCGTGATGCGCTACTGACCTGAATGATGGTGTTTAACGACTGAAACTTAAAATAGCCATAACTTCTCATCCGATTATCGGATTTAGGCAAATTTTATATCGTTGGAAAGCTAATTCAATTTTCTACGTAATGGCAGGCTCTAAATTGAAAAATACTGAGTATTTCAATTTTTTTATATAGAATAACTCATGGACTGAGAATTAATTTAAGCTAGGGAAATACGGGGTATTACAATATCTCTCCCTTGAGAACATTCGTCCTCGAATAAGACTAACTAAGCTGAGGAATACTGATAGACTGAGTTTACACACTGAACATGTACACTGAAACATGACTACATGACTGAACTACTGATAAGCTGAGTTCTCTTACTAAACACGCATATCTGATACATGGAATACATGATTGAAGCTACTGATAAGCTGAGTTTTCATACAGAACATGCATATCTGATGCATGAGTGCAAGGCTAAACTGATTCATGAATGCATAAATGAATATGCAACGGTAATGGATACTAAGTTTATAACTATAACTGCATCATGGAACTGAGTAAACCTAAGGAAGATCGTCACCTTAAGCTGAGAATACTAATGTAACGCCCCGAAAATGGGTCCCGAAGCGTCACACGATGCTTAAGGCTACAAGTATCTCCAAGATAACCCTTTGAACCATTTTCTACCATTCAACACTTATTTCAAGATCACTATAACCAAAATGTGTGTAATACATCATCAACCATGTCTCACAGTAATATGGAAAAATACGAGAAATAAGAAAATACGAAAAGTCTAACAACTCCAACTCACTAGTCTAACAAAACCGGCTTGACAAGCCTCTACTATTCAATGTACCAAAGAGCCATTGGGATAGTCCCCAACTAACTCAAACTCAAAAGTAAAGTATCAAATCAAACTGAACTGGGAGTCTGAAATAGCACATCCTCAGACCATGAGGACTCACCGTAGCAAAGGATGTAGATTAATGTGCTTGAAAATCGCCATCAAGTCCAGAACTGAGCACCTGAACCTACATTATAGGGAAAATGTAGCCCACGTACGAATACATGGGTCAGTAACATGGAATATGGACCGATTATATGGGTGTGTGTGCAAGTTTCAGAAATCAAATATCATAAGTATTCATAGAAAACATGCATGCTATAACAAGTGACTCACGTAGCTCAAATAAAAACATCATAATCATAAAAGAGTAAGATATATCAAATAAAACACGTGAGTCATCATAGTAATTTCTCAAGTCACTTTCATCTTGGTTTTCAAACCATCAAAGAAATCAAATCTCATAACAATTCTCTTTAGAATATAGTATTTCAATCTTTCGAAAAACAATAAGTTTCTCATAACCAATTCTTCAAAATAATATATTCCTCTTAGATAGAATGGTACACACACACACATATTGGGAGTCTCTCATAACTGACATAAACCATGTGAGCTACATGGAGTCCAACGTTCTACCCACGTTGAGGAGAGTCGCCCTATTCCTTGCCATCGGAGTAGGATCTTAAATTATCAATCCAAACACTAGTGATCACTATGAAAATCAGCCTCAATTTCGGATCCTATGGGGGCACGTAGTTCTAGGAAAGTACCAAACCTGCTATACCTCCCGCTCGGTGCTAAAGACTACTCCCGGACTTAGCTCAGATATTTTCAAAAGAAAATCCACCATAAAATAGTTCAACAATTCACAATGGGAGCCATCATGCTACCCCTTTCATAATAAATCAATAAAAGTGGATTTCTTTTCTCATCTCGGGTTCAAAATCAACCCCTTTTTATGACCGAAAGGTCAAAGCTTCATTAATTTTTCAAATCATTCAAATTCAAGGTGTTTATAACACATGTTTTCTCAAAAACAACAATCTCAAATAGAGTTCAAAACCCATGTCTTAATATCACATTAAAACTTATCAAGATTCAAGCTTTACATCACAAATACATATAAATTTCTTCAAAATCTGAAAATTTCAGCTTTAAGTTCAAAATATCATTGTTCTCATATAATTCCACTTCTAAAATATCAAAAATATCATAATCTTATGATAATCAATATAGGATATAAATTCATGCTTTAAATTCATAATAAAACATATAAAATCCATACCTTCGTAAAAGAAAAATATTTTGGGCACAAGAACGAAAGAGTTTCCTTGTTGAAAACCCCACATACCTTTATGGTAACGGATTCATTGAAAGATTGGACCTTCAATGTTGATTGTGCAACCCTAGTTGTTTTTCTCCTCTAGTGCTCTTGGATGATGAACTTAGACTGATAATAGGATTATGATGTGTTTAGAATCTATTATATTCGTAAAGTTAAGTTTAGGGGTGTGGAAGGAGTGCCAAAAGACTTAATTGCCCTCAAAATAACTCAAAACGGAGTGTTTTCACTACTTGAAACACTAAGTGTGTGCCGCACACCTTATGGAACACTTTGAAGTGTGCCTCGCACATCTTATCGCACACCCATTCCAGTAGCCATGTGCGATTAGTTAGGCGGCGCACTCTACTTTGCAAAGCCATAACTCCTTTCTCAGGTGTCGGATTTTGATAAAATTGATATCGTTGGAAAGCTAATTCGATTCTCTATAATTTAGTGGGTCAAAATATGCAAAAATACCACATATTCATTAATTTATGCTCGTTCAAAGATGACCCTTGCGAAATCAAATGCTAAAACTTGATGGATTCAAAACTCTTAGCTTGCATAACCTTAAGTGACTCATATAAACACAATTAACACATCATAAGCTCTCTTATAACTAGGATACTCATAGCAATTCATGTGCCTAAATATGGATTACATAATTGGGGGTTTCATATGTACGAACAACGGTTCATTTTCTAGGTTAGGAAAGTGCAGGGTATTACAATATCTCTCCCTTGAGGACATTCGTCCTCGAATGACACTGGTATACTAAGAGTAAAGAGAAAGCGAAGGGTACACAGCTGAAGAAACTCTCTAGACTTATCTCTACTTCATTCTACATTTTGGACACAACAAGGAGTGCATAACTCATGAAATCACAGATGAAATTCTGCAACTTTGCATAGAAAAGGAATGATCTAGAGAAGAACGATACCTTCGGCTTGATCGGAGCTTGCAAAAAATAGGTGCGGGTGCTTGGATCGCATATCCTCCTCGGTTTCCCAAGTCGCACCCTCAACAGACTGGTTTCGCCACAACATTTTGACCAAGGGAACTTCTTTGTTCCATAATCTCTGAACTTAAAAATCTAGGATTTCATCTGGAATCTCATTAAATGAAAGACTGTCCTGAACTTCAGTGCTCACAGAAGGATCTACTACCACGGAATAGCCAAAATCCTTTCTAAGCATGGAAACGTGGAACACCGGAAGAACAGTCGACAACTTCGCGGGCAACTCAACCTCATAAGCTACTTTCCCAACACGGCTAAGAACTCTGTAAGGACCAACATAACTAGGACTAAGCTTCCCTTTCTTCTCAAACCTCTTCACCCCTTTCATGGGCGAAATCTTCAAATACACCAAGTCATCAATTTTGAACTCTAGGTCTCTCCTCCTCACGTCGGCATACGACTTTTGACAGCTCTGGGCTATTTTCAATCTTTCTCTAATCACCTTGACTTTCTCCATAGTCTCAAATACTGAATCAGGACCACTCACAGCAACTTCACCCACTTCGAACTAACCTATGGGTGATCTGCATTTTCTCCCATACAAAGCCTCATACGGGGTCATGCCAATGCTAGAGTGATAACTATTGTTGTAAGAGAACTCTATCAATGGTAAATGCTCATCCCAACTCCCCTTGAAATCCACAGCACACGCTCTCAACATATCCTTTAAAGTCTGGATGGTCCTCTCAGCCTGACCATCTGTCTGCGGATGAAACGCAAAACTCAAATACACTTGGGTACCAAGACCCTTCTGAAATGCCCTTCAGAACTACGAAGTAAACTGAGTACCCCTATCCGAAATGATAGACAAGGGAACTCTATATAATCTGACTAACTCTCGGATGTACAATCTAGAGTAATCCTCAGTAGTATAAGAAGTATGCACAGGCAAGAAGTGCACAGACTTAGTTAACCTATCAACAATAACCCAAATAGAATCATGGTGGCATCGGGAAGGAGGTAGACCAGTCACAAAATCCATATTTATCTCTTCCCACTTCCAAGTGGGAATACTAAACTCCTACATCTTACCACCAGGTCTTTGGTGTTCTACCTTAACCTGTTGGCACGTCGTACACTCAGCTACAAATGCTGCTATATCTTTCTTCATGCCACTCTACCAATAGATTTCCCTCAAGTCGCGGTACATCTTGGTGGCACCAGGATGAATAGAATATCGCGCACCATGTTCTTCAGCCATGATTCTCTGCCTCAATTCATCAACATTCTGAACACACAATCTACCATGCAATCTCAACACACCATCTCCCCCTTGGGAGAAAACCTCTACCTTTTGGTCCTTGACTGACTCCTTCAGTCTGACCAAACTAGCATCTACGTCTTGCTTCTCTTTTACTTTCGAAACCAGAGAAGATTCGGAACTACTTTGAACCCCTATACTACCTTCAGCAGAGCCAAATAGCCTAACCACCAGCCTAGCCAGATGATGCACATCACGAGCTAACTCCTTCTTATTATTTTCCACAGGGGCTATACTACCCATAGACAACCTGCTAAGGGCATCTGCCATAATATTGGCCTTGCTTGGGTGATAGAACATGCTCATGTCATAGTCCTTCAACAGCTCTAACCACCTTCTCTGCCTAAGGTTCATCTCCCTCTGGGTAAATATATACTGCAGACTCTTATGATCCGTAAACACATCCACATGGACACCATATAGGTAGTTCCTTCAAATTTTCAAAGCAAACACTACTGCAGCCAACTCTAAGTCATGGGTTGGGTAATTCTTATCATGGGGTTTCAACTGTCTAGAAGCACCGGCTATAACCTTGTCCCTCTGTATCAATACACAACCCAAACCCACCTTAGAAGTATCACAATATACCACAAAATTATCAATACTATCAGGCGAGGACAAAATAGGAGCTGAGGTGAGTCGAGTCTTCAACTCCTGAAAACCCCTCTCACAAAAATTTGACCACAAGAACTTCACTTTCTTTTGGGTCAATCGGGTCATGGGAGATGCTATAGAGGAAAACCCCTCAACAAAGCGGCGGTAATAGTCCGCTAGATCCAGGAAACTTCGGATATAAGACAGAGAGATAGGTCTAGACCAGTTTCTAATAGCTTCTGTCTTTTGGGGATCAACTCTAATATCTTCGGAAGAAATAATATGACCCAGAAAAGTAAATGACCTTAACCAAAATTCACATTTGCTGAATTTGGTAAATAATTTATGATATGGTTTGCATGGTCTACTTCACTACGGGAGTATACAAGAATATCGTCTATGAATACAATGACAAACATATCAAGATATTGCCTAAACACTCGATTCATGAGGTCCATGAAAGCTGCTGGGGCATTAGTGAGCCCAAAGGACATAACAAGAAACTCAAAATGACCATAGCGAGTGCGGAAGACTATTTTCGGGATGTCACACTCCTTTACTTTGAGTTGGTGATAGATGGATCTAAGGTCTATCTTTGAAAAATAACTTGCACCTTGCCACTGGTCAAACAAATCATCAATTCTCGAAAGGGGATACTTGTTTTTGACAGTGACTTTATTAAGCTGACAATAGTCAATGCACATACGCAAAGAACCATCTTTTTTCTCACAAATAAAATAGGAGCACCCCAAGAAAAAACACTGGGCCTCATGAAACCCTTATCTAACAGATCTTTGAGTTGCTTCTTCAACTCCTTAAGTTCTGCAGGTTCCATAAGGTAAGGAGGAGTAGAAATAGGCTGGGTGTCAAGAAGAAGATCAATCCCGAATTCTATCTCTCTGTCGGGAGGAATCCCTGTAAGATCTTTTGAAAAGACATCGGGAAGCTCATTAACGATGCTAACTGACTGGAGAGTTGGAGTCTCAGACTTAGTGTCCTTGACTCTAACCAAATGATAAATGCACCCCTTGGAAATAAGCTTTCTAGCCTTGAGATATGAGATAAAATAACTCTTGGGAGATACAGAACTCCTAGACCACTCAAACACAGATTCATTAGGAAACTGAAACTTGACTACTCAGGTACTACAATCTATAGAGGCATAACAAGAATGAAGCCAGTCCATACCTAGAATGACATCAAAGTCCACTATGTCCAACTCAATCAGATCAGCAAACATGACTCTATGAAGGATCGTAACAGGACACTTTCTATACACTTTCTAGGAAATAATTGACTCACCCACTGGGGTAGAAACTAAGATAGGCTCAGGAATATTTTTGGGACTCACTTCAAAATTCATAGCAACCAGAGGTGTAACATATGAAAAACTGGACCCAAGTTCCAACAATGCATAAATATTAAACTAAAATATACGGTGCATACCAGTAACAACATCGGGAGAGTCTTTCTGCTCATGGCGAGATGGTAAATCATAAAATCAATTCTGGCGCTGACCGCTAGTGGTGCTAGAAAAGGCGCCCTGAGCTGGGACTGGGCGAGTTACCTGAACTGGAGCACTAGCAGTCTGAGTCTGAGTTTAAGGGCAATTATCACGTCGCCCTTACCTAGCATGTGGGCACTCCCTAAGCTTGTGATCCATGTCACCACACCCAAAGCAACCTTTCTTCACTCCCCAACACTCACCCAAATGGATCCTACCACACTTGGTTCACGGAGGATAATTTGGCTTACTGCCAACACTGTGCTGAGTCCTGGACACATACGGCTTACCACTTTGCTCGTGCTTACCCTTAGGTGTGGGAGCGCTAGCTGACGATGGTGCTGGTACTAATGAGTGGTTCTGAAACTGAGGGCGGTCCTCTCCTTGCGATCTAGTCTAGCATGTTCGTGCTGCTTGGACCTAGCTCTCTTATTCCCTCTCATTCTGTACCTCTCCTTGATCTTGTTTGCTTCAATCTATTGGGCATAAGTCATCAGCTTGGAAAGATTCATCTCACTATTTAGTATGGCAGATCTGCACTCCTTAACCACGTAGCTCGACACCCCTATCACAAATTTACTCATACTGGCTCGATTATCAGCTACTAAGTCAGGAGCCTATTTGGCCAATTGATTAAACTTCAAGCAGTACTCCTTAACAGTCATAGATCCCTGCCATAAGTTCATGAACTCCTTCACCTTTGCCTCCCTCATCTCCAAAAGGAAAAACTTATCCAGGAATGCATCCTAGAACTCCTGCCAAGTCGTAGGGGCGACACCCTCATCTCTACACTTCCTCCAAGCAACTACTTAGTCATAAGCAAGGTCCTTCAACCGATATGATGCCAAATCCACACTATGATCCTCAGAGACATGCATCACCTGTGTGATCTTTCTCACCTCTTCCAAGTATAACTGTGGGTCCTCATTTGGCTTAGACCCATAAAACTCTGGTGGGTTTATCCGCATAAAGTCATAAATCCTCACGGCAGCTAAATCACCTCCCTGTTGCTGTGGAGCCGGGGCCATATTGGCCTGAACGTTCGCAGTAACAGCTTGGGCCAGCGCCTGAAAGGCTGCTTAGAACTCAGCGTGGGAGACATTATCATTCAGTGGGTCAGCAGGATGAGGTTGCGAATAATGTTATTCCTTCTAGCTCGGTGAGGAGGCATATTCTGAAATAAGAAAGCATAAATTAATAGCTAAGAGAGACACTGTAAGCACAATGGACTTCTGAAAGAAAGAAATGACTTTCTTCCTAAAACGTCTCATAGCTTCTTGCTCATAGATGTGGCGCACTACACACCGATGATCAAGGCTCTACTTAACGTGGCTTGTCAGACTCCCTAGGACTCCTTAAACCTTAGGCTCTGATACCAAGTTTGTAACACCCCAAAAACGGGTCCTGAAGTATCACACGGTGCTTAAGGCTACAAGTATCCCCAAGCTAACCCTTTGAACCATTTTTTACCATTCAACACTTATTTTAAGATCATTATAACCAAACATATGCGTAATATCATCATCAACCATGTCTCACAGTAATATGGATAAATGTGAGAAATAACAAAATACGAAAAGTCTAACAACTCCAACTCACTAGTCTAACCAAATCGGCCTGACAAGCCTCTACTATTCAATGTACCAAAGAGCCATTGGGAAAGGGCCCCAATTGACTTGAACTTAAAAGATAACGTATCCAATCAAACTGAAATGAGAGTCTGAAATAGCACGTCCTCGGATCATGAGGACTCACCGCAGCAAAGGATGTAGATCGATGTGCTCGAGAATCGCCGTCAAGTCTGGAACTGAGAACCTGCACCTACATTATAGGACGAATATAGCCCACGTACGAATACGTAGGTCAGTACCATGGACTTGGACCGAGTATATGGGTGTGTGTGCAAGTTTCAGAAATCAAATATCATAAGTATTCATAGAAAACATGCATTCTATAACAAGTGACTCACGTAGCTCGAATAAAAACATCATAATCATAAAAGAGTAAGATATATCAAATAAAACACCTGAGTTATCATAGTAAGTTCTCAATTCACTTTCATCTCAGTTTTCAAACCATCAAAGAAATCAAATCTCATAACAATTCTCTTTAGAATATAGTATTTCAATCTTTCGAAAAACAATAAGTTTCTCATAACCAATTCTTCAAAATAATATATTCCTCTTAGATAGAATGGTACACACACACATATTGGGAGTCTCTCATAACTGACATAAACCATGTGAGCTACATGGAGTCCTACGTTCTACCCACGTTGAGGAGATTCGCCCTATTCCTTGCCATCGGAGTAGGATCTTAAATTATCAATCCAAACACTAGTGATCACTATGAAAATTAGCCTCAATTCCGGCTCCTATGGGGGCACGTAGTTCTAGGAAAGTACCAAACCCGCTATACCTCCCTCTCGATGCTAAAGACTACTCCCAAACTTAGCTCAGATATTTTCAAAAAAAAATCCACCATAAAATAGTTCAACAATTCACAACGGGAGCCATCATGCTACCCTTTTCATAATAAATCAATTAAAGTGGATTTATTTTCTCATCTCAGGTTTAAAATCAACCTCTTTTTACGATTGAAAGGTCAAAGCTTCTTTATCTTTTCAAATCATTCAAATTCAAGGTGTTTATAACACATGTTTTCTCAAAAACAACAATCTCAAATAGAGTTCAAAACCCATGTCTCAATATCACATTAAAACTTATCAAGATTCAAGCTTTACATCATAAACACAAATAAATTTCTTCAAAATCTTAAAATTTCAGCTTTAAGCACAAAATATCATTGTTCTCATATAATTCCACTTCTAAAATATCGAAAATATCATAATCTTATGATAATCAATATAGGATGTAAATTCATTCTTCAAATTCATAATAAAACATATAAAATCCATACCTTCATAAAAGAAAAACATTTTTGGGCACAGAAACGAAAGGGTGTCCTTGTTGAAAACCCCACATACCTTTATGGTAACGGATTCGTTGAAAGATTGGACCTTCAATATTGATTATTCAACCCTAGTTGTTTTTCTCCTTTAGTGCTCTTGGATGATGAACTTAGACTGATAATAGGATTATGATATGTTTAGAATCTATTAAATTCATAAGGTTAAGTTTAGGGGTGTGGAAGGAGTGCCAAAAGACTTAATTGCCCTCAAAATAACTCAAAACGAAGTGTTTTCGCTACCTGAAACACTAAGTATGCGCCGCACATCTTATGGCACACTTTGAAGTGTGCGCCGCATACCTTATGGCACACTTTGAAGTATGCCTCACGCACCTTATCGCACACCCATTCCAGTAGCCATATGCGATTAGTTAGGCGACACACTCTACTTTGCAAAGCCATAACTCCTTGCTCGAGTGTCGGATTTTGATAAAATTGATATCTTTGGAAAGATAATTCTATTATCTATAATTTTGTGGGTTGAAATATGCAGAAATAGCATATATTCATCAAATTATGCTCATTCAAAGATGACCCTTGCGAAATCAAACACTAAAACTTGATGGATTCAAAACTCTTGCATAATCTTAAGTGACTCATATAAACACACTTAACACATCATAAGCTCTCTTATAACTAGGATACTCATGGTAATTCATGTGACCAAATATGGATTACAGAATTGGGGGTTTCACATGTACGAACAACGGTTCATTTTCTAGCTTAGGAAAGTGCGGGGTATTACAACTAATGAACCTGAGATCATTTACTGAACATGTATGAACGGAAACATGAGAACATGACTGAGTTTGAAATGTGATACATGAACTGAATATCATAAACTAAATTGATTTTTTGGATTCATGTCATACGACTGAGATTGAAACTTGAGGGTCAACTTATGAGTACCCACTATGCCAAACTGGATTCATTACATGAAGGAAAACTAGAAGGTTTAGGATATGAAAGCTCAGGGACCGTAGTGCATCTCCCTCCTTGGGACTCTATGTCCCTCGAAGAATGCTGACTTGGCTGAGATACTAAGAAAAAGCTGAGACGATGCTCAGGCACCTACGAACTAAATCATTACTGAATATCTGGGATTTAAAACTGAGGAATAACACATGAACTGGGCTGAATACACAACTACCTAGTTGCTTTATCTTGGAATGGTTACATTCATGAAACTTCGGATAGTACGACTAGATAAAAAAATGGGAAAACATACGAACTTATCCGCCTGACTACTAAACTGAATTACTGGCTGTACAGACTATCTCATGATAAAAATTTATGCTCAACTGGAGCATTTATTGACACTCTTTATATAAAGTTCTACTAACTTTAGGGATCAAGGAAATCTTGGTATGGCCTGAATAAGACATAAGAAATCACAACGTGACTAAAATTCTGTAATATGAGGCGAGGCCTACGAAACATTACCTAAAATAGAGTGACTAAGCCTTATGTACTGCCGCTACAAATTTTCAAGATTAAGTATATTTCTTGAATACTCCCTCAACTATACCCTCCACCTTAATACAATACTTCACTTGAGACTACTAAAAATATCCACATAGGCACTGAGCACGAATACATAAATATACTAACTTATTTGATTAACTGGATGACTGATAGCTGAATACTGGTCATGTAAGATTGAACGGTACTTAACCTGAATAACTGAACAGAAACTATAAAGTACTATGCCTATGAGGTAAGGACTGACTGAGGAACATGAGGTACCTGAGCATGAATTCGTAGGAACGGTATTATCTATGAATGCAAGACTAAGCGCATAACATAATTCTGAAATACTGAAATACTGATAACTGAATAACTGGTAATTGTATGCTTTGGTCAAGCAAACCTGAAACTGGACTGAGTTTTGAACTGAATGCTGAACTGAGACTGTGACTGAGTTCTTATAGCTATATGATGGGGAATGGCACAAATTGAGTATCTAAATGTACACTCACATTCTGCATTTTCTCAACTTCTTATCTCAGAAAGAATTCTAATTTTTCCTCCAATAACTAAATACAACCTCTTGCTAGCTATCCACCCGTACACTAACATGACATTCAAGCCTATCTTCATAACTACAGCCCCGTGTAAAACTAGCATACAATAATTTTTTCTTTATATGAAGCATTTATTCTCTCTCTTCTAAGTAACTGCTCATCACTACAGTATTTCATAAAGAGAGTTTATTAAAAGTTAAAACATGGGGACCTGAAGTATAAATGGACACTGTACTGAACTTGACACTTAACTAAGGCCTGAGGAATAGAATATCAGCATCCTGGACTTTATCAAGAGATCTAAACTGAGGATATACATGACAAAATCTAAATTTAGCTGATCATTAGGAGTATAGCATAAGTCATGAAAACTGAGAACACTGTAAGACAGGAGTACATGAGTCATGAGCTACATGACCTGAGTTTGGAGTTTCTGTATTCATGGATCATGATTTGTAACACTGAGGAAACTGGAACTCTTTCTACTAGAAACTATAAACATATATGATTTTCAATAATATGCACGAATAGGAACTATGATCACAGAGCTGACATGTAAGGCATGAGTAGATATTATGATAATTGAAGTGCAAAACTTTTCACTGAGGTAAGGACGGGTTGGGCATCAACCTCTTCCACTGATTGTCTACACATATTGATATTACTACTAAAATATGAAAGTCTGGCTTGGTTACTTGTTCTGCCATCTTCTCCTTAGCTTAAAGTCTTTATTCTAAGTCTGTGAACCCCATAATAAACTCTAAATCGAGCTAAGACCACTTTACTCTAGAGCCTGAGATATGATAATGATCATAAACACTAAACTCATTATGAAGGACTACTCCTGATAATGTAAGGTCCACTTCTAGTACTTCCTTCTGATACATGATTCTTAGCTTTCTATTGCCCCAACAGTCATCATATAGCAACCTTAACACTGACTAACTTAGAATTCTCAACTTCTTTTTCTACTAGTTCAATTTAAAGATTCAAACTTAAATCAATTGAAACTAAGGCACTACCTCTTCATTCAAGGACTTGTTCATCAAGAAACTGAAATAGAATAACTCTATTACTAAAATTAAATAAAGGAATTTTCTAAAATATTGTAACTGAGCAATTCCTGTATACTCATCTGGCTTAAATAGATTTTCCCACTGAGGTAAGCACTAAGAAAGGTTCTGTTAAGATTTTTAGTCTGACTTTAAAGTTGTCTACTATGCAAGGAGTTACACAAGACAGAGAATCCCCTAGATCTAATAAGGCATGAATATGTAAATAAAATATTTGTAACGTACCAGTAATCGCATTAGGAGAACTTTCCTGATCTTGTCTAGAATGAAGTGCATAAAGTCTGTTTGGGCATTGCCCACTGGCGGAACCGGAAGTGGCACCCTACTGATTCAGGCGACTGAACTGAGTTGAAGGTCGGTAGTACTGACCCTATAAACCCGACTGAGGATAATCTCTGATTCTGTGGCCTAACTTGCCACACCCAAAACATACGCCACTGCCATCCCTACACACACCCTGATGATTTCTACCATATTTCTAGCAAAGTGGGTAGGTACGACCTCTTTTCATGCTACCTTGAGACTTGGAGTCTGGCGTGCTATCTCAACTGACATTTCTAAACTTTGGCAATGGAGCACTAGATACAGAAGGATTTGGGGCTGAGAATTTCTGATGGAACTGGAACCGGTTACCACTCTCTGAACTTGGCCTTAAACCACTTGTTCTGACTCTCTTATTTTTATTTTTTCTATTTTTCTTCCTATGTTTCTCTCCCTTGCTCTGCTGAGTATGAACCCCAAGCCTAGATAGGACAACAACCTGTAGGTTGTTCTGAGCACCTACTGAATTGGCTAATGTAGTGAAAGCATCTTTGAATTCTGCATGAGAGATATGCTCATCCAGGGGATCTACCTGAACGAGCTGAGGTGCTGACTGATTTTTGGTTCTCCCTTTTTAGCCTTTTTAGGAGGCATACTCTGTAATCGGAAGGAAGAAAAAGGATTAGACTGAGAATTTAAATTCAACTCATGCTCACTCGCATGACATGAATACTAAAAGAAGGGAAACTTTTCCTAAAACATCTCATAGCCTCTTGTCCATAAGTGTGGCGTGCTACACACCCATGCACAAGACTCTACAGATACGACATTCAGACTTCCTAGGACTCTGTTAAACCTTAGGCTCTAATACCAAGTTTATAAATCCCGGAGAGTACACCCTAGGTGTCACACGATGCTTACGATCTCGAAGGACCACAAGCTAACCCATGACTAATATCTATTGTGAGCACTGGATAATAATGCTAAAATAAATGCAGAATTAGGCTGAATTTCCATAAGGTTCAAAATATCTGAAATACTGATAAAATATAAAATTTAATAAACTAAAATACTGAACTGTCTGAATATGGAGTTGATGGGACAAGCCCCCAACTAACTCCAACTACTAAACTACTGATAAACTGAAATACTGAAATAAAAGCAAATCCCTGATAGATGAGGATTCACTGCTAAATCTATGACTACTGACTGGGTCTGTCTAAGTGCGATCGGGAACCTAAGTGTCTAAATCTATGATATGAGACATTATAGCACAAAGAAAGAGTACGCGTTAGTATGTAGAATGAACTAGTATGCTAGATGAGGTAAGGCTGGATACAAGGGTTCATATACATGAACAATAACTGACTGAATGATATAGAGTAACTAAATATGAGAGTACATGGATAACTGAAACTACTGTAAATACTGAGCATGTAATACTGTGTATACTATAACTGAGCTTTTCTAAAGCTAAGTACTGAGTTTTGATAACTGAGTAACTGATATCTGAATAACTGATACTGAGTGACTGTGTTTGACAGTCCTGATTCTATAGAATTAAACTAAATTCTAAACTGAGAATGAAACTGAGACTATGGGAGGTAATCATCTAACCGACATGCCCCAAATCTAAGTTGATAGAGGTCCAACCTGTGACCCCAGTTGAAAGGGTGCTAATACCGTGCCACGGGTACTAACAATGGCTGTGTGGATCCATTAAACTAATCTAATATCCAAAGGACTAAGGATGTCAAACCTAAACTGATGGGTAACCCCTGTGAGATAATCAAGCCTAATCTAATGGGTGACTATTCATATCCTATGCTGGCTATGTAGTTCTGGAGTATAGGGACTGGTACTAACGACTCTGCCTATCTGGCGGGGAATCCGCCATCCCTGCATTCGCTCAGTGCTAAATCCTACTTCCAACTGAAAGATACTGAGATACTAGATTGTTATGAGTTTAATGACTAATATCTGACTATTCTAATAATGTTCATAATATAATCTGAAGACTATTATGTAATATACTGAGACAAGACTAACTAAACAGCTATGGTTTTCGGGTATTCAATACCCCCAGGACTCAAAACAATAATACTAAAAAGACATAAAATCTTAGAGGACAAAGCATGAAGGTTTTTATTAAATCAAACACTTATAGTTCATGGTTCAAAACAATCATAGGAATGTCCTAAAACATATAGAAATAGCATGAATCTGACATAATAGAGTTAAATCGTGGTCTTGTTCAATAAATAACAACATTAAAACATGTTGTATTAAATAATAACAATAATTTCATGGTAACATAGTATAAAATCATAGTTCATGGAGATTTATGGGTGAAACCACAATTTAAAATATAATAACTTAAAAAGATCACAATTTTATAATTTAAAAGGGTTGCTTGGACTCCATGGGTGAAAGGGATCCATGGATGAACATCTAACATACCTGAGAAGAAGAGTTCTTGAAGGTTCTTGGAGAGATTCTTGAGGATTGACCTTGATTCTTGAACTAGGGTTTTTGCCTCTTGAGAGAGAATGATTTAATTTGGGAAAAAATTGAATGAATAATGGTGTAACTAGATTTATTAGGATTGAATTTTATGTTAAAGGTTGACTAGGGCTGTAGAAAAAGACTTAAATACCCCTGGAATAATTTAAAAACTCGGAACTTAAAACTAGAAATTAACTGAAAAATCCAAATCTGGGCCCTTGGCACGACGCGGAGCTATCGCATCGTGTCACTGGAAAGTGGACAACTGGAAATTGGACCATCAACACAACGCGGTGGAATTGCGTTACCCCTTAGATGCGACCTGGAAGTTCACCGCGACGCAGTGGGATCGCGTTGGTGTACTGAAAACTGACAAATGTGAAAATAAGTTGTGGCACGATGCGCCGGTATCGCGGTACTTCACTGAAAACTGACAATTACCATTTTGACATGCTCCGTGATGTGCTACTGGCCTGAATGATGGTGTTTAATGACTGAAACTTAAAATAGCCATAATTTCTTACCGGTTATCGAATTTAGGCAAATTTTATATCGTTGGAAAGTTAATTTAATTTTCTACGCAATGGCAGGCTCTAAACTGAAAAATACTGAACATTTTATATTCTTTTTATATAGAATAAATTATGGACTGAGAGTTAATTTAAGCTAGGGAAATACGGGGTATTATAAAAGGTCTGGTGCTTTATATTTTATTACATTTATTAATGATATCATGCGCTTTGGTCATGTCTCCCTCATAAATCTAAAACACTTGAATGCTTCAAATGATATATGAATGAAGTAGAGAATCAGTTAGATAAAAGTATAAAGGCTTCAAGAATTGATAGAGGTTATGAATATTTGTCAAAATAATTTAAAGAAATCTGTACTGGAAAAGACATTATCAGACAATTAACTACTCTTTACACACCTCAACAAAATAGTGTAGCTGAAAGAAGGAATAAAACATTATTGGATAGGACAAAGTCATGGATGGGGTAGACAAATTTATCAATTTCTTTCTGATGAGATGTATTATTAACTGCGGACTATATATTGAATAAAGTACCTCCTAAATCAGTTTCTTCTACTCCTTAGGAACTATGAATGGTAATAAATTAAACTTTAATAATCTACGACCTTAGGGTTGTGTTGCATATATTAAAAATTATTTGGGTGAGCTTGGTAAACTAAGTTCAAAAAAAAAATCTTTATAATATACTCAGAACACCCCAAAGGATATGTGTTCATTGGTAAATTGGAGGATGGAAGAACTACTAAAATTGAATCACAAGATGTCACACTTATGAAAAATATCTTTTTTCAAAAGGGGTGAAATAAAGTAAAATTAGCCTCTTTACGAAATATTGAATTCAGATGATCAAATAATGTCGTCAGACATGCTTGATAATGCAATAGATCAAGAAATGGTTCCTGATCCAAATGGGAGTTTTGAATTCCAAAATTCAATTGATGAATCTGAACTTCAATTATGTAAGAGTACCAGAAAAGGTGTACCTAAGCGATCTTATGAGATTGAGGATTATATTTTATTAGTATCTCCCACAGAATTGGATGAACCTAATTTTGTGATTGACACTTTATCAAACCCTGAAAAAAATGAATGGATAAAAGTGATAAAAGAAGAATTAGAGTTTGAAAACCAATAAAGTCTGGGATCTAGTTGACCTTCCTTCTAGGCGTCGATCTATTGAGAACAAATAGATTCTCAAAGTTAAACGTAAATCAAATAGGTCAATAGTAAGGCTCAAAGCATGATTGGTGGCAAAAGATTTTACTCAAGAAGTTGGAACAGATTATGAGAAAATTTTTTCACTAGCTGTGAAATTTACCTCAATTCACTTACTTTTGGTTATTGTTGCACGTTTATATTTAGAATTACACCAAATGTATGTGAAGACCTATTTTTTAATGGAGAACTAAACTTGAAAACGACATGGAACAACCTATAGGTTTTGTTGTTAAAGGCCAAGAAAAGAAGGTTTGTAAATTAAACAGATTAATATATGGCCTAAAAAAGTCTTCAAGGCAGTGGTACCTGAGATTTGTTAAGGAATTGATTTCATTTAATTTTACCATGATTGATGAAGATCATTACATCTATGTGAAGAAGTCCAATGGAATATTTGTGATTCGTTCGCTTTACGTAAATGATAATTTATTAGTCGAAAATAATTTTGAATATGTAAAAGTTATTACGGCATGCTTTCAAAGCATTTGACATGAAAGCTATGGGTGAAGCAGATTATATATTGGATATAAAAATTCAAAGTGACCGTTTCAAGAAAATTTTGAGTTTATCTCAAGAAACATGCATAAAGAAAATTTTGGAATGCTTTAGAATGAAAATTTACAAATCCATAGATACTCCTATAGCAAGAGGTGAAACTTTAAACCTTCAAATATGCCTAAAGACAGATAAAGATAAAAAAAACATGTCTCAAGTATCATATTCTAGTGCAGTTGGGAGTTTGATGTAAGATATGATGTGTAATAGCCCAGACATTTATTATATCATATGTATGGTCAGCATATATCAATCCAATCCTGGAAATCATTGGAAAGCAGTAAAGAGAATTTTCTGATACTTGAAGGGAACTATAAATTATTCACTATGTTATAGAGGATCTAATTTATTCATAAGAGATTATACGAATATTGATTGGGTTGGTGATCGGTATGATAGAAAATCAACCTCCAGTTATACTTTTTTACTAAATGATTGTGTAATTCATGAAAAAGTAAAACAAACTTACACAACCCTATCGATTGCAGAATCTGAATTCGTGGCTTGTGTATTTGCAGTACAAGAAGTAGTTTAGTTGAAGAGATTCTTTGAGCACTTGAACATTGCAAATAATTCTACGGGTCACATGATTTTATATTGTGACAGTCAAGCGGCTATCGCATATACGAAGGATCCTAAATATCATAGCAAGACCAAACATATTGACATCAAGTATAATTTTGTGAGAGACATAGTAACAAGTGGGAAAATTAATTTACAATACATTCCTACATAAGAAATGATAGTTGATCCTTTTACGAAGGCGATATATGTTATTGCTCTAGATTTATGTAGGATGTGATTATAAATTTATATTGTAAAATGACTTGATTGTTATTCTAATCAATAGATGACTATTGAATTTATGATCATATCTCATAGGATAATGTGTTTTATTAATAAAATATATCGAACAACTCACGAGATTGACTCTCTCAAATGAGCAATCATCTCTTGTGTTGAGAAATATGAAGACATAAGTTCCACTATAATATTATGACTTGATTTGTCAAGCCAGATGTGAGTTTCTCTAAGAATATAGGTTTGAGGATTAATAAAGAAAGAAACTCGGGTTAGACATTTAGAGGTATCTAGCCAAGATCTATACGACGTTGAATGATAAAAGAATGACATACATGCACCAATATTAGGTGAGAGCATTGTAGCATGTATTTTATACTGTGTGCGCTAAGTGTCCAATGGATTAATGGAAGAATGAATCACTGCTTCTTCATTATATGTGTAATACCCCATATTTTTGTGCTAGAATTCTAACCGTCGTTCCTACACGTCCAAGCTCTAATCCAAATGATTTCCATGTGAATATAAGTTTCATGATCATTATCATAGTCTATGAAGTAGTTTAGAGGTAAAAAATGTTCATAGCAATGACGTAGAACAAAGTTGAGCTAAGATCATTTGATTCGTCTAACTTTTGGTGTTTGATTCTACAAGGGTCTACTTTAAACATGTATAACTATTTATATACATGGAATTTTCCAACTCAAAGACCCACCAAATTGTATATAATTGAACTATCTTTCAAACGATACCAATTTTACAAAAATTCGACAATCAAGTAAGAAGTTATGCCATTTTCCGTGTGAGGCAGTAAGCCGATGCGATCTTGACGCGTCGCGTCGACTTCACCTCGATACGAAAAACTGACGTGGATCCAAGGCTATTTTACATGCTAATTCCATTCCAAAATAGCCTAGGGTCACTTTAGTCAATTCCCCTCACCCAAATTCATCCAAAAACACATAATTTCATCCCTAAAGAAGCAAAGATACCTCATTGTTCATCTTTTCATCTCAAGAACCAAAACCCTAAGCTCATACTTTCTCTTCAAGAAACCCAAAATTTCTCCATTAATTCTCCAAGAAAACTCAAGATTAAGGTTTTTCAATACAAGAACTTCAAGAACTCATCTTCAAAAGCATCAATAGAAGTCTAAGATTCAAGCTTTTACATTCAATTTATCAAAGATCATCAATTAAGGTATGTGGGGTTTGAACAAGAACAAATCTTTCGTTCTTGTGCCCAAAACTTAATTTTTATTACAAGAGCTATTTGATTTTACATGTTTTCTTTTGAAATTGAAGTTGGGTTTATACCCTATGTTGCTATTCATGAGATTATGAGATTTTCATGGTTTTAGAAGTTGAATTACATGAGCATGTTTATATTTTGATATATATAGCTGAAATTTCTAGATTTTAAGATGATTATGAATGTTTTGTTATCAAGCATGAATTTCGAGATGTTGAAATCATGAGATTTATATTATGATTTACTTTCCAATATCTTGATTGAGATGATTGAAAGATTTTTAAGAATGTTTTGAGCCTGAGTTAAGAAAGGAATCCACATTAATTATGATTTAAAGCAAAGAGAAACATGATATGGTCTTCATTATATACCCTTGAGTTATTTTGAGGTGAATTTCCTAAAAGTTCTAAGCTGAGTAGGAGAATAGTATTTAGCACCGAGTTGGGTAAGTTACTACGGTTTCATACCCCAGAACTACGTGCCACCATAGGTTGAGATATTTATTCCCACTATGTAACTCTTCGATTTTCTGAACCGGAACTCTACACAGTGCTTATGACCCCGAGGGACCACAAGCTAACCCATAACTGATATCTGTACCTGTATACTGCAATTCATGACATAATAATGCGAAAAACATGCACAATGGGCCATAAGGTTCAAATGAAATAATTTAACATCCATATGGGCGAAAAATACTCAAAACAACTAAAAACTAAATCTGAAAGTTAAATCTGAGCGTAAATACGAAAGCCTCAAAGTACTGTCTAAAATAAAGAGTTGAAGGAACATGTCTCCAACTAACTCCGTAAAACTGAACTGAAGAAATAAATGAATAAATCAAATAAATATGTCCTCGAATGAAGAGGACTCACTGCAACTCTGTATGTTGAATACGACTGCTACTGCTGGTCTGGGACTCATACCTCTAAACCTATGGTGTAACATGAAAAGAAAGCACCATAGTGCAAATGCATCAGTACAATTAGAGTACTGAGTATACGAGTGAGGTAGGCTAATGTAAAGGGTTTACATGCATGAATAATACTACTGACTGACTGATATGAACATAAGAGTACAAACATACATACATAGAAACAAAGATCGTGAGTACGTGATGGCTAAATCTGTATGCTAATCCATGGCAGGAACCGTAGTTCTGATAACATGGATAACTGTATCTGACATCCCTGAATCTGGATGAAGTCTTTGAGCTCCGTGCTACAACTGAATTTAACTGTATCTAACAGTCCCGGTATACTGATATTTGAAGAACTGTCTGAGTTCTTTTACTGAGACTGATACTAAAACTGTGGGAGGTAGTTGTTTAACCTACATGCCCCATATGTGCCATTATGGCTAAGATGGGGTCCAATCTCTGCCCTGACTAGAAGGGTGTCAATACCACACCACTAGTAAGGACAACATGTGAGCAACCCTCATATAACAGGTAACTCTAGTGAGAACGGTGGGAACTCTCATATAACAGGTTAAGCTACCTCATCTACCCTCATATAACAGGCTACGATGTCTCAACCTATGCTGGCTACATAGTTCTAGAACGCAAGGATGACTGCTAAGAATCACACCCTCATATACAGGTAAGTTCCCATCATTGGGTTCACTTGGTGCTAACTCTTACTCCCATCTGAAAAGACTAAACATGATTCAACTGACTGTACATGGACAGATTAACTGACTTCCATTGACTGACGGAGTAGTACTATTATCTGAGAATTAACTGGGATGATGAGATTTCTGAGGTTTCCTGAATCACATGACTGAGTGAGTTCTATAGATTATAGCTTGACTGATATTATCGTGACAACATGACATGGCTCTAGGCACACAACTATGTTTTTCGGGTACAAATACCCCCAGGACTCGATAAGGAAAATTGACACACACGACATGACTTAATAACCAAGATTAGAGTCTACAATTCGCTATATCATAAGTAGGGGATAGTATACTTCATGTATTTAATCAACACCTCAAACATGGTAGGGAAAGCATGGATATAATTCACACACAAAATTCATATTTTCATCATCATACATACTTCATGCCATCACCATAAGAATACATAAATAACATGGGCATTTACATTGAAGTGTATCGCTAACATGGACTTGTCATTTAGATATCATGAAATCATGTAAATATGAACTTCTAACATCCTAGGCATTTTATCAAACACCTTACATGCATTCTTTAAGGCATAAGTGGATTTCATACTTGCATTAGTTCAACCCACCCAAAGTTCATGATTTTCAACCCACCCAAAGTTCATGATTTTCAAACAACAATCACATATATTCCATGAAAAACATCCTTAGATATCATCTTGAAACTTGAACAACAATCATCAACATGTACGTGCTTATATCACCACAAAAGTTTACAAGATAACATTTAAAAGCATGGTTCTTGAACTCTATGAACGAATTAAATCCATAGATGAACACTACGCATACCTTAAAGCTTGATCTTGAAAGAGATCTAATGTTTCTGAAGGTTCCTGAAGAAATCCTTAGACTTTCCCTTGTTTTTTCTTAAATAGGGTTTAACTCCTTTGGGAAAGAATGTTCTTGTTCCTAGGAGATGATCTTGAGAGGAAACCCTAATCTTATGGTTGAAAGTGTATGAGAGAGTTTTTTGAGATGTTTTAACTAAAGAGAATGGAATATAATACGTTCCTTGAGGGTTATAAGTCATGGAAAGTGAAGGTAAAAGACCAAAATACCCTTATAAAATAAATTCCCAGTTGCTAAAAATAATAGCTGACGACCTTTGTGACAAGGCGTCAAAAATATGGTAAGCCATCAAAAATGTCGTCACAAAGAAGCTGGAATTGATGGTTTTCTGCCTAAGTCTGACGACCTTCGTGGTAGGGTGTCACAAATGTGGTAAGCTACCACGAATGTCGTCATACTGTTTTCAGCCTGACATGCTAGAGTAAAATAGGAATAACTCTTTGCTCCGATATTGAATTTAGGTGAAATTGGTATCGTTGGAAAGCTAATTCAATTATCTATCCATTTATAGGTCATGAGCTCAAAAATTCCAAGTATAATGAGAGATATTCTTGTTTGAAGATGACTATACCAATATCCTTCTCAAGAATTTAATCGATAAGGAATGTTTTGATTCGTATGGTAGATGGGAGTTATTTGAAGCCTTAATATACATCGAACCTACTCATAAAACTATAAAATAACCATGATGTACTATGCATGATCTTGGTACATGGCTCTAATATTGGTTTGGATTTTTTGGAGTTTTACAATATCTCCTCCTTGGAAACATTCGTCCTCGAATGATGACTGCTTGAGAGGGGAGAAAAGATAAAATGAAGCACACACTTGTCATGCTCAACTGGCACATGATTTTAGGACTGAATTGAATTCAAAACTAAATATTTCCCAACTGAACATGCATATCTGATGCATGACTGATAAGTTGAACTCATGAATGCATGATAAGCTATGCACTGATACTTGAGACCAATTTTATACTAGAATTTTGAACATGTAACTGAAAAATCTTAAGGAAAATGGTTACCTTGAGCTAAGTCTGAATTAGCGGAGAAAAGATGAAGGTACTTGGTTCGCATGTCTGCTTCTGCTTCCCAAGTATCTCCCTCCATGGACTGATTCCGCCGAAGAACCTTGACTAGAGGGACTTATTTGTTCCTCAACCTACGAGCCTGATAGTCAAAGATTTTGATTAGAATCTCTTCATAAGAGAGGTTATTCTGAATTTTAAAGCTCTAAATAGGGACTACAACTGCTGGGTCACCTATGCACTTCTTGAGCAAAGAGACATGGAACACTGGATGGACTGAGGCTAGATCTGAAGGCAATTCGAGCTCATAGGCTACCTTGCCGAAGTGACTGAGAATCCTGAAGGGACCGACATATCGAGGACTGATTCCTTCTTGCCAAATCTCTTCACTCTTTTCATGGAAGAGATATTGAGATAGACATAGTCATCGACCTCGAATTCGAGATCCTTTCTACGAACATCTGCATAAGACTTCTGTCGGCTCTGAGCAGCCCAGAGTCTTTCTCTGATCAATTGAACTTTCTCTAAGGCATCGAATACTAAGTTAGGCCCTATGACTGCGGCCTCACTAACTTTGAACCAACCGACTGGAGACTTACATCTTCTACCATAGAGAGCTTCGAATGGAGCCATCTGAATACTGGAGAGATAGTTGTTATTGTATACGGACTCAATCAAAGGCAAGTGGTCGTCCCAGCTTTCCTTGAAATCAATTACACACGCCCTTAGCATATCTTCTAGAGTCTGAATGGTCCTTTCTACTTGACCATCTGTCTGAGGATGAAACGTTGTACTGAGATGAACTTGGGTACCAAGACCCTTTTGGAACGCTTTCCAGAAGTGAGAGGTAAATTGGGTACCTCTATCTGAGATGATAGATAGTGGAACACCGTGTAATCTGACCAACTCCCTAATATAGAGTTTGGCATAATCCTCGGCTGAGTAAGAGGTACGAACTGGAAGAAAATGAGCTGACTTGGTTATTCTATCTATAATGACCCAAACTGAATCATATTGATGACGTGTTCTAGGCAATCCCATCACGAAGTTCATGTACACTTTTTCCCATTTCCAAGTAGGAATAGTGAACTCCTGCATGGAACCACTAGGTTTCTGATGCTCTATCTTAACCTGCTGATATGTAGAGCACTTAGCCACAAACTCTGCAACATCCCTCTTTATCCCACTCCACTAATAGATCTCCTGTAAGTCACGGTACATCTTAGTGGCCCCTGGATGAATAGAGTATTGTGCACCATGCGCTTCTGCAAAAATTCGCTGCCTCAAGTCATCTACACCGGGAATACACAGACGACCCTAACAACGAAGAACACCATCTCCCCCTTGGGAGAAAACCTCTACTTCCTGACTCTGAACTGACTCTTTTAGCTTGACAAGGCTAGGATCCCTGTCTTGATTCTCTTTCACCTCGGAAACTAGAGATGACTCTAAACTACTCTAAACACATACACCACCCTCTGAAGATTCGACTAAGAGAACGCCTAGTCTGGCAAGGTGATGAATCTCCTGAGCTAATTTCTTCTTACTATCCTTAACATGGGAAAAACTACCCATAGACAATCTACTGAGTGAGTCGGCTACTACATTCGCCTTGCCAGGATGATAAAGGACACTCATGTCATAATCTTTCAAGAGCTCTAACCACCTTTTCTGATGAAGATTGAGATCTTTCTGGGAAAGACATACTGAAGGCTCTTATGATCTGTGAAGACGTCTACATGAACACCATATAGATAATGCCTCCAAATCTTTAAGGCAAAGACAACTGCTGCTAACTCAAGGTCATGAGTAGGATAATTCTTCTCATGGGCCTTTAACTATTTGGAGGCGTAGGCTATGACTCTACTATGTTGCATGAGGACACAACCTAAACCTACTCTGGATGCATCACAATATACTACGAATCCATCAAAATCGTCGGGAAGTGCTAAAATTGGAGCTGAGGTAAGTCGAGTCTTCAACTCTTGAAAACTCTTCTCGCAAGGTTCTGACCACTGAAACTTGACCTTCTTCTGAGTCAATTTGGACATAGGAGATGCAATAAAAGAAAATCCCTCAAAAAACCATCGGTAATAGCCAACCAAACCCAAGAAACTCCTAATATCTGATGGAGAGACAGGGCGAGGCCAGTTTCTTACTGCTTTGGTTTTCTGAAGATCTACTTTAATTTCATCACCAGAAATAATGTGGCCAAGGAATTCTACTGATCTTAGCCAAAATTTTCACTTACTAAACTTGGCGAACAACTGGTGATCCTTGAGAGCCTGAAAAACAATCATGAGTTGGTTTGAATAATCACGCTCTGTGCGAGAATAGACTAGAATATCATCTATGAAGACTATGGCGAATATATCCAAGTACTTCTTGAACACCCAGTTCATCAAGTCCATGAAAGCTATAGGGGCATTGGTAAGACCAAAGGACATAACTAAAAATTCAAAGTGACCATACCGAGTATGAAAAGTTATCTTCGAAATGTCACATTCTCTAACTCTGAGCTGATGATAGCCTGATCTGAGGTCTATCTTGGAGAAATAACTGGCACCCTAAAGTTGGTCAAACAAGTCGTCTATCCTTGGCAGCGGATACCTGTTCTTGACCGTAACTTTGTTGAGCTGACGGTAGTTAATACACATTCTGAAAGAACCATCTTTCTTGTGCATGAATAAGACTGGCGCACCCCATGGGGATAAACTAGGCCTGATGAATCCCTTATCTAAGAGATCATTCAGCTGATCTTTCAGTTCCTTAAGTTCTGCTGGTGCCATTCTGTATGGCGAAATAGAAATAGGCTGAGTATCTGGGAGAAGGTCTATGCCGAAGTCTATTTCCCTTTCGGGAGGAATGCATGGAAGATCTTCGGGAAAGACGTTAAAATATTCATTAACCACTAGGACTAATTCGAGACTGAGAGATTCGGAACTAGAATTCTAGACATGCACGAGATGATACACACACTCCTTAGAAATCATTTTCCTTGCCCGAAGGGAGGAAACAAGCTGACCCCTGAAAGACGAAGTGCTACCCTTCCACTCTAGGACGGGCTCATTCAGGAACTAAAACTGAAATATCCTATTTTTGCATTCGACTATGGCATAGCAGGAATGAATCCAATCCATGCCGAGAATGACATCAAAATCAGTCATCTCTAACTCGACTCAATCTGCTGATGTGAATTTCCAAAATATCATAATCGGGCAGTTCCTGTATACCCACCGAGCTATGATGGTTTTACCCACTAGGATAGAGACTGAAAAGGGCTCTGCTAAAATTTTAGGACTGATTCCAAAATCGCCTGCTATGTATGGAGTGACAGAAGACAAGGATGCACCTGGTTCTAACAAAGCATAAACATAAACATGGAAAATCTATAACGTACCAGTAACGGCATCAGGAGAATTTTCCTGATCCTGTCGGGTCTAAAGAGCATAGAGTCTATTTGGGCGTTGCGTACTAGTAGCACTAAAAGTGGCACCCTGATGGTTTGGGATCTAACTGAGCTGTGGAACGATTCTGCTGACCCTGAGGACCTGGCTTAGGACAATCCCTAACTCTGTGGCCTGTCTTGCCACAACCAAAATAAATTCCTTGACCCGCTCTACACACACCCTAATGGTTCTTACCGCAGGTCTAATACTGAGGATAAGTGCGAGCACTGCTAACACTGCTCTGAGATTTAGAGCCTAGTGCTCTGTCTTTATTGCCATCCCTAAACTTTGACACTGGGGAACTAGCAGAGAAAGGGGATGGAACTACAGACTTAGGACGAAACTGTGAATGATTTTCTCCTTCTGATTTGGGCTGAGCAAAACTGAAATTGACTGCTCTTGCTCTCTTATTCTGACTCTCCCTAGTCTTAACCTTCTGCTCCTCTATCTGTTGAGCGTGGGTCATGAGCCTGGATAAAGTCATATCACTATTCAGCATCACAGACCTACACTTATTTACCATGCTATCATTCATCCCTGACACGAACTTTCTCATCTTAGCCCTGTTGTCTGCAACCATATGAGGGGCATATCTGGCTAGCTGAGTAAATTTTAGAGAATACTCTTTAACTGTCATATTTCCCTGCCTGATATTGATGAACTCAAGAACTTTGGCCTCTCTCAGCTCTTGGGGAAAGAATCTGTCTAAGAAAGCCGTGACAAATTCTTCCCACTCAACAGGACCTGCATCCCCTAACCTTTCTGCTAACCACTGCTTGTACCAAGTGTGAGCAACATCCTGCAATTGGTATGCGGCTAACTCGGCACTCTAAGAAGAAGTGACTCTCATGATATCAATAACCTTCTAGACTTGGTCAATGAATTTATGAGGATCCTCGTCTGGCTTAGACCCAAAGAAGGATGGAGGGTTCATTCGGGTGAAGTCCTGAATCCTAGTTGCTGCTGAATTGGCCACAGGGTTGGATAAAATTACTGCTGTTCATTCATTCTAGAAAGCTATAGACTGATCAAGAGTGGTAAATACGGTCCTGAACTTCGCATGAGAAACATGTTCACCCAAAGGATCTTTGGGCTTAGGAGCTGGCTGATTTCTTCTCTTTGGAGGCATATTTTTGAAATAAGAGAAGAGAGGATTAAACTGAGAGATTGACTTGAAATTATGCTTATTAGCATGACATAAATACTGAAGAAAGAGAACTATTCCTAAAATATCTCATAGCCTCCTGTACATAAATGTGGCGCGCAACACACCCATTTACAAGACTCTACTAGATGTGGCTTTCAGACTTCCTAGGACTCTATTGAACCTTAGGCTCTGATACCAAGTTTGTAATGCCCCAATTTTCTAAACTGAAATGCTATACGGTGCTTATGACCCCGAGAGACCACAAGCTAACCCATGACTGATATTTGTGCCTGTATACTACAATTCATGACATAATAATGCGGAAAATATGCACAATAGTCCATAAGGTTCAACTGAAATAATATAACATCCATATGAGCGAAAATACCTAAAACAAATAAAAACTGAATCTAAAAGCTAAATCTGAGCGTAAATCCTAAAGCCTCTAAGTACTGTCTAAAATAAGGAGTTGAAGGAACATGTCTCCAACTAACTCCATAAAACTAAACTAAAGAAATAAATAAATAAATTAAATAAAGTCGTCCTAGAATGAAGAGGACTCACTGCAACTCTGTACGCTGAATGCGACTGCTACTGCTGGTCTGGGACTCGTGCCTATGAACCTATGGTGTAACATGAAAAGAAAGCACCATAGCGCAAATGCGTCAGTACAACTAGAGTACTGAGTATACGAGTGAGGTAGGCTAATACAAAGGGTTTACATGCATGAATAATACTACTGACTAACCGATATGAATGTAAGAGTACAAACATACATACATACATAGTAACTAAGATCGTGAGTACGTGATGGCTAAATCTGTATGCTAATCCATGGCTGGAACTGTAGTTCTGATAACATGGATAACTGTATCTGACATCCCTGAATCTGGTTAAACTCTCTGAGTTTCGTGCTATAACTGAATTTGATCGTATCTAACAGTCCTGGTATACTGGTATCTAAAGAACTGTCTGAGTTCTTTTATTGAGACTGATACTGAAACTGTGGGAGGCAGTTATTTAACCGACATGCCCCATATATGCCATTATGGCTAAGATGGGGTCCAATCTCTGCCCTGACTGGAAGGGTGTCAATACCACGCCACTGGTAAGGACAATATGTGAGCAACCCTCATATAACAGGTAACTCTAGTGAGAACGGTAGGAACTCTCATATAATAGGTTAAGCCACCTCATCTACCCTCACATAACAGGCCGTGATGTCTCAACCTATGCTGGCTGCATAGTTCTGGAATGCAAGGATGACTACTAAGAATCACACCCTCATATACAGGTGAGTTCCCATCCTTGGGTTCACTCGGTGCTAACTCCTACTCCCATCTGAAGAGACTAAACATGATTCAACTGACTGTACATGGACAGATTAACTGACTTTCATTGACTGACGGAGTAGTACTATTATCTGAGAATTAACTGGGATGATGAGATTTCTGAGGTTTCCTGAATCACATGACTGAGTGAGTTCTATAGATTATAGCTTGACTGATATTATTGTGATAACATGACATGGCTCTAGGCACACAACTATGTTTTTCGGGTACAAATACCCCCAGGACTCGATAGAGGAAAATTGACACACACGACATGACTTAATAACCAAGATTAGAGTC